>NC_045428.1:400235967-400535967 GCF_902635505.1 Sarcophilus harrisii | reverse complement strand
CTACTTAATATCTTTTTGTTGATTAATTTATTCCTATATATGTATATATTCATTAATTCATTTATATATTATAAAAATAATATATAACGTAGACATATATTTAACTTCTTTGGGTCCCAGTTTCCTCATCTGCAATATTTGGAGTTTGGATTAGATGGCCTTTGAGGTGTACATTTTTGAGCCTATGATCCCTTAGCCTTGTTAGACCTTTTATTGAAGTTCAGCTGGAGAGGACACTATTCTCCCCTGCCTTCACTCAGGCTCCAGAAATTCTTTCAGTATAAAACTTCAGAGGAGACTTAAAGTTGAAATACTGAGAGTCATCAGAATAGCTTTTGAGAACAGGTATTGGCTTTGAAACAGAGACTAGGATAACTGAGTACCTAAAAGAGAGGGGAACCATAAAGAAGAGGGAACTCCAGCTGGAAGGGAAGGCTGGAGTATGAGGAAAGTGCCAAACTTGCAAACAAATCATTATAATTCTAATGATGTCTAGTCTTGTTTTTTTTTTTTGTAATTGTTGTTTGGATTAATGGGGCTGTTCAATTTATGGCTGTACTATTAAATTCAGAAACAGAAGAGGGCCAGCAGAGGGAGCTATTTTACCATTCAACACTTTCACTTGTGCATTGGATGAAAGCATAAAAAGAAATGCTTTATTTGCAGAGGATCACAAAGTTGGAAGGGATAGCTAACCCTTTGGACAATATAACCAGGATCCATACTGGTCTTGATGAGCTAGAACAATGGGTTGGATAAAATAAGATCAAACTTAATTGGCAATAAACATTAATTCTGTATTTGGATTCAAGAACTATCTCCTAAGTTACAAGATGGATAAATCATGGCCAGATAGTTCAGGTAGGAAAGATCTTAAGTTTTAATGAAATGCAAATTCAGCCATTTCATTTGTCAACCAAAAAAGTCAAGGCAATCTTGGCCTTCATTAAGAGGTAATAGGATGCAGAATAAAAGACATGACACTTTCATCGTATCCTGCTATTATAATTTGCCCACAACAGAAGTATTGTGCTCAGTTCTGGATATCATAATTTAGAAAACAGACAAGTTGAAGAGCCTCAAGAAAAGAGAACCAGGATGCAGGGTGATCAACCATGTCAAGGAACTCAAGGCGTTTAAACTGGCAAAGTCTTGGGGGTGAAGAGTAGGAAGCAGAGATTTACAATGGTCTTCAAATATTGGGAAGGTGGTCATATGGAAGAGGGATTAATTAGACTTGTGTCACTTGGGTCTAGACACAACTAAGTGGCTCAGTGGAGACATCATTAAGCCTGGAGTCAGGAAAGCCTGAGTTCAAATCTGGCCTCAGATATTTACTAGCTGTGTGATCCTGGGCAAGTCATTTAATCTCAGTTTGCCTTAACCCATTGGGGAAGGAAATGGCGAGTCTCTTTAGTATTCTTGTCAAGACAACTCCACGGACAGCAATGGAGAGCTATAGCCCACATGGTCACAAAGGGTTGGACATTACTGAAAAACAACAATTTGGGTCTACAAGATAAAACTAGCACCAGTGATTGGAAGCTTCAGAACGGTTAATATAAATAATTTTCTACCATTTAGAACTACCTGAGACTAGAATGTTAAGTACTGAGTTTCCCATCACAAGGCAGATTTTTAAAGCAAAAGCTGTATTACTGACCATTTATTGGCACTATTGGAAATGGAGTTTCTTGTTCTTTCTGATCAGGAATCCTGTGATTCTGTATGAGGTAGCCTTCTAGCCTGCTGATTTACTGCAGCATACCTCAGCATGTTGATTTGACTCATCAACATTTCAAGACAAGTTAAGTTGAGAAACAGTGGCCAAAGCTATTAGGACTGAGTTCTTGGCACATCCTGACCCTTTATATCTTCCAAGGCTAACTTTTGGCTCAAATGCAAAGTTAAATGCTCTCTCTGACTTCTTTGGCTTATTCAAATTCCAAATTTTTGGCAGTACTCAGTGAGTATCAATGAAGATCCCTACCCTTTCCCTCACTCACCATCTCATTCTCTCTAGACCTAGCAGAAGGAGTCTGGATATGAGAGGATTATTAAGTGGAATGAAGAGAGACAAAAAGGCACACTAGAAGAAAGATACCTTTTTCTTAGAAAAAGTTTCTGAAAATGTGCCTTTCCTGCTCTTAGCTGCTAGTCCAATCCTGAGTTTTGACTATTTTTTTCCTGCTTTTTTGAAGAGTAAGTTGTTTTCCTTAATGTATTCTTAGAAACAATTTAGGGAATGCTATTTCTAGTATAGACAATCCTCAACTTAGGAAGGTACTGTATTTTTAAAAGCTCATTTAGAATAAGTTGGCAGTTTAAACTTCATAATACAGTTTTCCAAAGAACCTATTGCTCATGGTTGCTTGTTTTATAGGACAATCCAAAAAAACCTCATGTAATCTGTAATCCATCAAAAATATGATAATACTGAAAATTTATTGTATTAGAACTTAATTACTATATAGGATAGTGTTGTTATTTCTCGGAAAATGTATTCAGAATGCCAATACAGGTAATCAAGAAAACATTTAGCTGGATAGAAAGAAAAGGACTCCCATAATTTCTAACTACTCCTGTGACCTAGGCAGAATCTCTGTGAGTTTGGCAGGGTGGGCATGGCAACAGAGTAGGAATAGATATGGGGAGATACAAGATTTGGGGGAGCCCAGGTCAAATGACTTTCAAGAGCCAATTGTTAAATTTTCAGTGTGTTTACATTTTAGAAAATGGCAAAAACTACATATTAAGGCTTGATTTATAGAGCTTATTGTTAAACATTTATCAGCATACCAGTAGGTAAGGAATATAAGCTCATGGAAATTAGCTTGGAAAGTGTTTTGGACCCCTTTTGAAGAAGATAGAAGCAAAACATAAGGAAGTTTAATGCCTTGATAGGAACTGAGGAAAGTTAGAGAAAGGGATTGGGAGTGACAAGGTCTCAAGGGTAAAACTTTCTGATACTTTAGTTCTTCCTTCTAGTATAAATGACTGGAGATCTTTGTCTCTAGAAAAATCCTAGCCATCCTCCTCCATCCTTCCAAACTTCTTCTTCCTCCCTCTAGTCCAAGGGATTGGCTAATAAGCTTCCCTTCCACGTCTACTATCTATTGTTTCCACTTTGGACTTCCCTCCTTCAAGGAACACTGTAGAACAAAGTTTATTTATAGTGTATCCCTTACCTTCCTGTCTCTGCAAAAAACACCCCCTTTGCAATGCTCATAAGTATTTTAACTACCAATAACTGGAAATGGGAATGAATGATTTCCTTCTAAGCCTTTCTCATCCCATTACCTTTTCCTCTTTTTACTTAGACTTTGTAGAGAAAGACAAAGTTACCTGCAGTTGTCAATAGAAGATATTTGGATGTACAAAGTACAGAAGGAGGATTCATTGAATTTAAGAATAAAATATAAAACTAAACACAGACTTCATGGGAATTGGGCCCAGCTGAGAATTCTGGTGGGGATGGGGCTTTGGAAAGAGTGGACAGTGAAGAGGTAGGATGGAAGCTGGGGAAATGTCATGAGGACACTTCTGGGTGAGGGATGGGGTAGCAGTGAGATATGGAGGGTTTTAAAAAAGTGATTTGATGTTATTGAGTTTATTTAAGTCTCTTCCAAGCCCTCCATGTTTCATAGGCCTCTCCTTTTCATGCAGGCCATTATCTTCTGTAATATGGACTCTTGGGTCACTCTACTGATCTTATCAGTGTCACCTTCCCCCCTTGTTCTTGGGAAGCAGGAGATTTCAGTCTGAGAGATTCCTTAGAGATCTAGTGCAATCCCCTCATTTTTCAGATAAGAAAACTAAGACTACAAGAGATGGAAATGACTTGAAGAAAGCCACACAGTAAACAGCCCAGCTGGTATTGATCTGTATAAGCTTTTCTGGTTGATGAGGAAATAAAATCATTGGCTCTGAGCCAGCATCAGGCCTCAGATTTCCTCTTGGAGCTCCCTAGAAGCTGAGGCATCAGTGTCCCTTGAAGTAAGATTTAAGAAATACCCTGACTCAGCTTTTCTTCTCTCCTAGGCACAAAGTATACTTTCAGTCCCTGCAATAGATCTCCTAGGATTGTCCATGTTCTTTGCACTTCCCCAGTTCTTTGATTTGCTTTCACTTTACCACTTTTCTTAGCCTCTATGAAATAGTTTTCTCATCTTACTCCAGGATAGAAATTCTTAATCTTTCTTATATCATGGATCCCATTGGAAGGCTGATAAAGCTAATGATCATCTCAGAATAATATTTTAGATATGTAAAATAAAAAAACCAAAATTATAAAGGACATCAATAATGTTGAAATAGTTTTTTAAAATATTTTTTAAAAAACCAAGTTCATGGGCCCTAAATTAGGAAACCAAGACTTTGGTAACCTCATTTTAGAATTAGTTCATTTAATTTCCACATGGAAAATTTCAAACTGAGACTTTATTTCTCTATTTCCTTCAGGAAGTATAACATATCATCCTCAGGACAGATGCGGAAGGATGCTTACTATATTCCCACTAGGACACATCCTTCCTTGCAACACTTTAATAGATGTTTTACTCTTCCCTTATTTTTATATAATAACAAAAATGCAATCTCAGATCTTCATTAAATTTTTTAAGAAAATTTTTTAATTAAAATTTTTTCCTTCATTAAATTTTAGTGGGAATACAACCAGTATGTCAAAAATTTTAGTAAAAATAAATTAATATGAATGATTTACATATATATTCACAATTCTTGTGACTTTTTGCCTGCCTACATGCATACATGCCTCCTCTTTGCACTGTTTTAAGGAATCAAATTCTACAAGTAAGTATTAGACTTATGAGGTTGCAGATATCACAGTAGATGACAGGACTACCCAGATTTTTATAGAAAATTGTCTTCCTTTTTCTTGCATATTTGAGAATTCCTCAGAGGTATTTATATGATTTCAAAAAAAATACCTATATAAAAGGGAAGCTATGTACTGACTGTATCATAGCCAAGTAGAATATTAAAGAAGGATATGGCTTTGGTTATATTACTCTCCCCTTTGGAAATATTGGTAAATCTTATGGGGAAGGAAAGAATGGCAATGGGAGAGGAAGGTAGGTGTTATGGTAACAGTAAGTGGCTTAGATATATAGCATAAGGCCTTGAAATCAGTATTATGAAGAGGTTAGCTGAAAGCGAAGGGGTGTAAAGGGCTGAAAGCCAAACAAAGATAGAATCTAGCTAGTAGAGTTTAATTCTAAAAAAAATAGTAGGATGTTCCATTAAAGTATTTACAGTTTCACTTCTTAATTGTCTATTTGGAGTACTAATAATCTAATGTGATAAATAATATCCTGATATATACAAAATAAAGGTAGCCATATGAGTCTGGTGGAAAGAGCAAGGATATGGAATCAAAAGACCTGTCATCTATGCCACTTATGTTTGATTTTGGACAAGCTAATTCAACTCTCCGGGATTTAATTTCCTTATCTCCAGAATGAAAAACTAAAACTTAGTTATTATCAAAGGCCCCATTTCAATTTGAAACTTTATGGAATCTATGGCTGTGACTGCAAAGCTGCTATTTTACCACAGGGGGGTGGTACTAGAATGTCAAAAAGAAGAAAATATTTTAGACACTTGAAATTCTAACTTTGAATATTTTAGAAAATTGCTTAGATTTTCTAAGCACAAAATCAATGCCAGATATATTTTGGTGAAATTTAGGAAACTAATTTGTTTACCAGTTTTAACTCCTCAGTAATTTATGTCATCCTCTTCTCTCTTATACAAAGACTATATCTCTAAAAGTCTTATCAGTAATGTATATGTGGATACTAGGCTATTTCTTACAAAGCACAGATATACACCTCCCTTCTTCCTTTGTTCTCTGTTTATCTTCCTTTCTCCCTGTTCACTTCTACCCCTCTTTCCTCCCTCTTTTTATCTCTCCCTCTCCTCTCCTTTCTCTCCTTTTCTCCCTCCCCTTCTTCCTCTATTCTTCCTCCTTCCCCCTCCCTTTCTATTTTCAGTAAAAGAACTCCACTAGGATGCTTAATTTATGGTAGGATAATCAATATAGTTATAATTGTAAATATATTTCCTTATATTTAAACTGTGAGAGAAGTCAATGAATTTGAAGTTGATTTTTCTCCCACATATACTTCTTGCTGTCTCATCTCCAGAAAATTTTTTGGGGAATGATTTACAAATAATGTATATAATGTACATCATGAAAATGTGAGAATAGACAGCTTTCTCAGAAAATTTCTACAATACATTCATTCTTCATATTCCTGTAGATGATGAAGAGAAGTAATAGATACAAGATTGTGCTGCTTTTATTGGAGTATTTATTATTAACTCACCCACCTCCAGTTGGACTTGGAGAACAAAACAGCCTCAAAAGCTCTGTTCCCTCAAGGAATCCCCTAGACATAAGTTAAACTTTTTCAAGATTTCTTGATGGACACCTTTTTGGATCATGTTCTTTGGGGATTTCCTTATCAGTACCACCTAGTCATGCATTAAATACGGAACATTGCCACCACTGGCATGCAGAATATCCTGCGCACAAGTCAAGGGAGGAAAAAGTTCCATGTAAATGATAAGTTTCTCCTGCTGCTCCCATTTGTGGATGATATCCTCTCAGTTACACTGAATCCTACATTGAATCCACTCAGCCTTTTCAATGAGATCCACGGCCACTCAGAAGATAATTGGTGTTACAAGTAAATAAAGCAAGTAGGTAAACACTAAAGACATAAAGAACACATATTGCCTATATTGCATAAATGACAAGACAGGGAGTGTAACGGCAAGAGTGCTGGAAGGAGTCAGGAAGATCTCAATCCAAATATTGCCTCAAACGCAAATGCTGCCTGGACAAGTCATTTAACTTTTCCCAGTCTCAGTTTCCTCACCTGTAAATTGGCGGGAATAATGAATGCCTCATAGAATTGTTGCAAGGATCAAATGAAATAACATATACAATGCTTGGAAACCTTAAAGCACCATATAAATACTTACTATTATTGTTATTGTTATGATAATGATGATGGCATACAGTTGGATAATAGATTGTAATTTGCCATTCTGTTGCCCATTAACTTGCTACATGCATAATAATAATTAATATTATTATTAATGAAATTTTATCTCACCTTGCTAACATCTCAGTGGTTTGGAAAAATTGAAATTTAAAATGACTTTCAAATTAACTTACATACATCTTGGACAGGAATTATATATGGATGATTACTTCAATTTAGAATTCATTAGGAGAAGAGTGGACTAGGATGTGTTTGGGAAATACACAGTGCTTTTGGTAATTCTAAGATGCTCCCTACCATCAAAGTCTATATTTATAAACAATAGGATGTAACTTCCTAGAGGGCAAGTACTATTTAATTTGGGTCTTTTATCAATTTTTTTTTAATAATAGTGACTTGCATATAGTAAACAATGAAAAGTCATTGGATGAATGCATATACATAATTTTCCTTATAATGCTATATGACCTTAATCATGGAATACTTCAAATTCAGAAGAATCACCATTTCTTTTGTGTCCCCAAAAAGCAATGTATACCAGTAGGTAAAAGTAGGTTGGAACATATTGTCAGTGACAGATGTGCCATAAGATATATATATGCCTAGAAAAGAAATAGGAAAGATGGAGTGGGAACAAACAAAAAGACAATATTAGGGTTGCATTGATTTTCTTGAAATACACATACCGACACATAGACACATACAAAGGGTATTCAAGGTTCAGGATAGCTATTCTGTGAAGGATTTGCAGGATGACATAGACAAGAATTAGACAACAACATGAAAAGGTGTGGATGGGCTGAAATCTTCACTGGTGGAATGAATGCCCATACTTACAAGATTCAATAAAGTACTGAAATGTTTTATAAAATACAACAGATTATATTTGTTTTTTCTATTGTCATGGAATCCAATAATGAAAAACTGTTGAGATTCAGCCATGGTGCTTTACAAGTATAGAGTACCATCCTAAATCAAAGTGTCTCAAATTATCCTATCAAACTTTTTCCTACTTAATAACTTGCATAACTACCAGCAGATTCCAGGAACATGGTCTGAAAATAGCAAAAGGTTCTTTATTGCTTATTTGTTGAAAGCCTTTAACTTGAATGTGTCTTTGATAGTTAATAGTTTTTCCTCTTGACAGTAAATTCAATCAAGTTTATTTGACAAACTCTAAGATCAGGCTGCATTAAATTTTATTATTTTAAAAGACTCAGGAGCACTCAATAAATTTGAATGATACATTTGAAATAGTGTAGGGAAGCCAGTATCTATCAAATTGAATAGAAAATGCTGTCCAAGGGACCAAAATTTAAAGAATAAAATGAGTTCCCCTCACATCAAATAATTAAAGGACTAATAAAATATTAGAAGTTAGTCTAACATGTATACAAAGTTATGACTTTTCAATGGGAGATTATCTTTATTCAAGTCATTTATTTCAAGTAAGTTTATGAATAAAAATATTTGATACTGATTAAATGATAGCTTGTTGACTAAAAGTCATAGAAGAATATATTTTTTAAATTTTGCCTACCAAGTTATATGTAAATTATCAAAGGTCCTTTTTCATTATTATTGAATTTAATATTATTATTAATGAAATTTTATCTCACCTTGATAACATCTCAGTGGTTTGGGAAAATTGAAATTTCAAATGACAGTTATGTATGTGTTTGTAATGCAATATTAGAGGTGTAGTTCTTTGCTTAGATGCAATCTTTTAAAATAATGACACATTACTTTTGCTCACCCAGCACCACTCCATTTAAAAACAGAAGCTGACTTTGTATACTATTTCAAAGATTCTTTTTATGTGGATATTCTCTACCTTTGCTAATCACAGTCCTTCCATCTACAAATGTTAAGGCTTTCTGGAGTCAACCTCCTGGTGTGAGCCTCTTGGAATTTAGCCAGATTGATGCTTTGGCCTGGGAGGTGAAGTCATTCCAGCCAGATAAGAGCTGCCATTTATATAGGTTAAGCAAAATGAATCAATAACTCTAGATAGAGAGTGGCCCAGGAAAACTCAGTTTTATAATGGTAATGATAGCAGTACAAATAAATTAAAGAGTCATGGTTTGAAATCCAACAAGGGCAAAAAAGAATTCTGTTTCCTATCAGGCTTCACTAACAAGGATTTCTCTGACTAGCAAACCTGGAGGCTTTGAGTGTTCTGCAGACCATCTGACTATTAGATCGGGATATTAAAAAACCTAAAGTGATAGAAGCTACTTGGAATTGGCCACAAAATAGAAATTATCATAAAGTATATCAGAAATTATAATTATTATCATTTAGTGATATATATCATTTTGTGTATATATGTATACACGTACACAGATATTTGCACATACACATACGTGTGTGTGTGTGTGTGTATATATATATATATATATATATATATATATATATATATATATATGAAGGGCTTGGGACATTTATTTTTATTCCCTAAAAGGTGTCACAGTGTTGTCACTTTTGGACACTACCTACTCATGTTGTCTCTTGCAAGTCTGTAAGCCAGGTCTAATGCCTACCAAAGAACACTGGATTTAGAATAGGACGATGTGAACCCACTTCTGGCTCAGCTACTTAATACCTTTGATATATTGGGCCATTCATGAATCCTTTCTGTACCTTAGGTTTTTTGTCTCCTAAAGAAAAACTGTTCAGCTAAGTAATTTCTAAGGGGCCTTCTGCCCTTTCACCTGGTTTTTAGAACGGTTCATTGTTCCACTCATTCTAAAAAGTAACTTGGAATTGTGCTTTGTGACTAAAAGTGACTAAAATGACCATATGCTTGGATGCAGAAACTCAACTGTTAAGCATGTATCCCAGTAATAAAAAAGAAAGGCCCCATATACAACAAAATATTTATAGCAGCACTTTTTAGTAGCAAAGAATTGGACAAAGATAGATGCCCGTTGATTGGAATACATAAGCATGATAAAATATTATTGTGCTATAAGAGACAATAAATATGAAGAATACAAAAAAAAAAAAAAAAAAAAAAAACCACGAGGAGATAGGAACTGATGCACATCTTGTGTTAGTTGTTAACAAAGAAGATACAAATTCAAATAGGAAAGATCCCTATCATAAATTATGTAGATGTAAATATGTGATTGTACTTGGAATAAAAGAAAGAGATGCAGAAATGTTTGAAACTAAAAAGAATTTGGTAAATTCTTACAAATTTTTTCAAATTAAAAATATTAAGATCATATCTTCATAATATCATAATAAGCAAAACTACTCTAAATAGCATAGACATTAATTAACATTGATGTCAACCATAATTTATAGTGTCAGAAGGTAGAATAACCTCTATCATATAGACCAATTATTATATAACAAGCTTTTGTTGCATACAATTGTTTTGATGATATGTAGTATATTTAAAACTATCATAATAAACTATTGTGAAGTACTACTCTTGCTTAAAGTTCTTTTAGATGTACTTGTGTAATCAAACAAGTAGCTATCTATTATTTGCACATAGCTCATCCTGCCCACTTTTCCTAATCTTTCATGTGCCTATTCCACACACTTATATTGTAAACACTAAGAAAGTCCATGCACATCCCTGCTGATTGGTAAGAGTTCACTACATTTCAATAGAACCAGTCACTCAAATATGTTTTCTTCCTGCCATGCTGCCATGGATATTCTCTTTTTCCTTTTGCCTTCTTTTCCACTTTCTGTTCTGAGAATAGTAATCAAATCAATTCAGGGCTTCTGGAAAGGCTGTACAATTTGATTGCCATCTTCTGTGACTTTATCTTTCCTCTGTCACCACTTGACTCTATGCATTGTATCTTCCTGTTAGAATATGTTAGAATTCCTCAGCTCTTTGAGTCTGAGATTCTTTTTTGGCATTCTTAACACTGTATCTAACACTTCATATATTCTGCTTCATTCATTTGCTCATCTACTTGTCTATCTATCTATAGAGATATATATTTCAAATTATAGCCATCTATTTATACATGCTTTGACCAACATTTTCCATGCCAAATTTCACTATCTGTGCATTTAACTATGTGGCAATACAAATGTCTATGTAGCTATTTCCTTTCTTTCCTCCTTCCCTCTCACTCTCCCTCTTTCCCTCCATGCCTTCCTCTCTTCTCTCTCTCTCTTTATCTCTCTCTCTCTCTCTTTCTCTCTCTCTCTCTCTCTCTCTCTCTCTCTTTCCCTCTATTTCTCCCTCCTTTTTCTCCTGAGATGATGAGATGAAGATATTTATTCTAAATATTCCACAAAAAGAAGTTGGGTAAATGTTAGAAAGTATATGTTTTCAGGATGAGAGAAAGAATGAATGGTTGGCTTGGTAGATGGGGAAAAAAATAAGGGGCAAATATGATATAGAGTTGGGAGCAGGGATATATTCCAATCAGCTCAAACTTACTCATTAGAATGATTGTTAAATTTTCAGTGTGAGAATTTATACCTTGGAAATTGGTAAATGCCACAAATCGGGGCTTGATTTATTAATCAAGCATAAGCTTAAGAGACCAGATTTGAACTCGGGTCCTCCTGACTTCAGGGCTGATGTTCTATCCACTGCACCACCTAGCTGTCCCAAATACATTTTAAAATGTGTCATACATGCATTGGGTTGTGGTCTTTACATGTATTGTTTTCCTTGCTCTTTGCATCAGTCGTCTTATGCTTGCATAGCACAGTAAATTGCCTTATAAAAATGTACTATAATTTATTTGAATGTTCCTAAATTGATGATCCTCTATTTGTTCCCAGTTCAATGCATCTACAGGAAAATGCAGCTATAAACATTTTTGATGTGCATGAGACCCTGAAGTTATTGTTAATATTCATGTTTTGAAGTTAATATGAAATTGAATTTTCCTAACAAAGAGATAGAGTTCTAGGATATGTGCAAACCTGAAATAAATGAGAAAGCTATATTAAGCAATGGAAAATTCAAGAAAGAGGTAGGAACATTCATTAAAAATATATGCAAGTCTTCAGAAGTAAAATACACATATATCAGAATTCTTATCTTAGTATAAACATACATATGCATGTTTGATGTTGTTGCAGACTAACTTGAGGGGCTTCTTTGATGCTTATCTCATTTATCTTACCTTTTATTTATATATACTGAATTAGAAAGAATGATTCAACCCAGTGGCAGAATATCCTATTACTTTAAAATATGTACTAAAAATCACACTTTATGATATGTTTATGATATATCCATCTATTCATCTATTTATTTTTTCTTGTTGTTGAGTCATTTTAATCTTGTTCATCTCTTTGTGAACCCATTTCAGGATTTTCTTGGCAAAGATAATTGGAGTGGTTTGCCACTTCCTTCTCTAGTTCATTTTATAGATGAGAGATTTAATACAATTTGTCTCAAGTGACTTGCCTAGAGTCAACATAGCTAATACTATCTGAGGTAGGATTTGAATTTATGAAGATCAATCATCCTGATTCCAAGTCTGGTGCTTTATCCACTACACCACCTGGTTGCTCCATCTATTCATTTAGTAAACCTTTATTGAGCAAGTACTATATACAGAATAATGTAAGAGGCCTTCTAGAGGATATAAAGAGGCACTGATAGAATGGAAAGAATGAAGAGCAAAATAACTAAGAGATATACAAACTCTTTTGACTATCAGCAATAAGATAAGTTTTATCACTTAAAATAATGAAGTATCTCAAACACTTAAGAAGGCAGGAAGAGTTTAAGAATAGTAAGAGGATCAGGAGAGCAAAATGCAAAAAAGCCTTTTGTTCTTGACAGTTTTTAATGAGTGGTAACAAATCATAATACATCTTTCACCCTTAGCCAAAAGTTGCTAAGAGGTAAATTTACTAGGTTGAGAGAGAATACAAAACACCCAGAGTCTTAGGATCTCTTCTTATGGACAGTTTTTAAGATGAAAATGTTCACCTCTGTTTCCTTGAACACATCCCTTAGTTCTTCCCTGCTCTTTAATTCTTTTTGTAGAAATTATTGATTTTATTTTCTTGAACACAATTTTATATGGTAATATCTGTGCAGAGGCAATTTTCCATGGTTCAGGGATCTGGACTATTATGAACATTTGTCTTAGTAATGTGATCACAGAGTTTCTAACTTGATCTTAATAATATTTGCCTATTATCATGTATTAGATGCATGAAAGGAAAACAATGTATTTTCTAACATAGAGAATTACCCTTGCATGTGTCCCATAGTTATTTGTCATAACAGGGTAGATGATAGAATAAAAAATTGTTTCAGATCACTTTTGAATAACTATTGGCATCATTAAAAATTATAAACAATTAAAATTATTTTATATATAATTATTAAAATTATAATTTTATCACCATTGGTAAAAAATAAACATAGAAAATAAGGGATAAAATCTTACAACAAACATTTAGCCTTTAACCAGCAAAAAAAAATAAATTATTCTGTTTCTTTTCTTAGGTCTGTCCTGAGTTCTACCATGTTGTCCACATTTTGCTTTTCCCTTTCTTTTTCCCTTTCTTTTTTCTGTTTCTGTTTCCCTTTCAATTTTTTATATATAATATAATATTTTACATAAATATATAAATGTTTAATATAAATGTTAGTGGATGGTCAGTTCTGATTCTATTGATTTGTTTTCTTATCACTTAAAATATGGCATTACTATTCTATATTTCCTCAAATCTTATTATTTATTATAATATCATAGAATTATGTTATCAAACCGCACTTTACTCAGCCATTTATTAGTTTTTAGATATAGACTGTTTCTACATGGTTTTGCTATGTAAAAATAGAATAGCTATTGATATTTTCATATAGCTAGTTCTTTCCCCCTTTTTTCATGGTGTCTTTGGATTGTATCTTATGAATGGAATCTCCAGGTCAAAAGGCAACATTAGTTTTGTGATTCAATCATTACATATTTACAGAATGCTCTTCAGAATGTTTAGCTATTGGCATTATCTAAAACTAGAAAGAATTACCTCCAAACTTCATAAGCAACATTGCATACAAATTCATTTGTTTGTGTTCCAAGTACCTGCATTACTATGTTGTTTTAATAGCTGTTATTTCTGCAGTGTTTTTTAGATATACAAACTATTTTCTTCATGATAGCTCTGAAAGGAAGGTAATGCAATAACCGTTATTCCCATTTTAAAGATAAGGAAATTATCCTTTTCTTGTTTTGTTCCCTATCACTTCCAAACTTCTGAAACACATCATTATCTTCTACTATTCCTAATTTCTCTTCAGTTCTTCATTTTCTTTTTCATATTTACCATTAGAGCAGAGAAATTCTCATTAAGATTTTTAGTCACTGATAGGTAGACAAATTCAGTAAGACTATAAGCAATGACCCACCACAATTTGAAAGGACTCATGATGAAACATGCTATACTCCTTCAAATAGAGAGCGAAGGGACTCAGAATGCAAAGGGAAGCACATTTTCTTCTTTTTCATTTCCTAATGCAGGAATTTGTTTTGCATGACTCATATTTGTAATGTTTTTGTTTTTGTTTTTTCTTTTTTCTTTTTCTGCTTTCTCAATGGGAGTAATGAGAGGGAGAGAGAAAATATGGAAATGAAAATAAAATAAATTGACTTTAAAAATAATAGGCAAATTCAACTGAATGTTCTTTTCTAATTTTCCTTAGATATCTTGATGTATTCAACATAGTGACCATTTTACATTCATTTAAATACTCTTTGACATTAATTTCTAGAACAATTGTTTTCTGGTTTGCCTCCCATTTTTCTGCTAAAGGGAGACTGAAGGTTTGAATAAATGAGGCATATAGTTAGTTGATTAACTTGGTGAGAAAGAGTGAGTAAATGTAAACTTATCTTTGATACAAAGTTATACTTATATAAAACAGAATATTGTTGTTCATTTATAGCATTATACTAATTCTTGATCATTTGTGGTTTAAACTCTTGGGATCTTCTTATTCAATTACTTTGGTTCTTATTCTATACTACCCTAGTGTTGTCAGTTAATTTATGTGCATACACTTTTGTTTTAGTAAATTGGATTGTAGTCTTCCAGAATTCAGAAAGCATGTTGTAATTGCTTTTTTTTTTTTTTTTTTTAAATCATTTTTTGCGTTGCCTAACATCATACTTAGCATAAAGGACACTCTAGAATGTCCTGTGCTGGAATAAAAAGTGTATGGATCCTAAATTCTACAGCTTAGCTTAGTGATTGGCATTCAGTAGACACATTGTAAATGACTGTAATTAATTGATTAGAGTCAGATGGGACCTGAATACATGTCCCACCTCTAAGATTTAAGACAATGAGCAAAATGTCTCTCTGAACCTCACTTTCTTAATCTGCAAAATGCAGACAGATCTGTTGTGCTTATCTCAAAGGGTTGTTTATTATATTGTATATAATGCACTTTGCAAATCTAAAAAGCTCTAAAATGAGAAACATTAGTTTTATAGGGCACTTAACTAATTTTTTTGATTGATGGTTCAATCTGTGGACTTTTTAGAACTCTTGTCTGTTTGTTTTTTATATACAGCCTTCCTTTTAAACATTTTAATGACAGCTCCAAACTTATTTCATTAGAAATAGCCCAGCTAAGCACAGATAGGCTCTCACCTAAAAGCTGACAACTGACTTTTAGCCTCAGTAATAAATGAAAAGTAGAGGTAGTCTAAAAATCTTACTTCAACCCATAATTTCAACACTTTTATCAACTCACCTAACAAGCCTTTGTCCACAGCTATGAATAAACAGCAGAATTGATTGATATGTGAGATACAGAGGAAAAGGAAGGAAGTGTACCTCCTCATAGTCTGGACATAAGCTTGCTGCTGCTGCTATATGTGTTTGTGTACTTATGTGTGGGTGTATTTGTAAGTTGAAATTACTGACTAGAATGAGGTTTTGGTACTATCTTTGGGTTTCATATATTTGTGCTTCATGATTTCTTTTACCTCGGTTGAATTGTTGTGACTACTTCTCTAACCTCAACCTCCCATCACTGAAACAAATACATTTATTAGTGGGGAGAGATTAAGTGATGTTCCTCACTGGGACTCCCTTTTCTTTACTTAAAACAGATATGAGATAATAAAACTGAGAACCAAACATGCCCTGAACATTTAAATTCTCTTAACACCTACTTCTTTTGCATTCATAGGATGCAGTGACAATCTGTACTCTGGGAATTGGAACAGCATTTGGAGAGTCGATTTTGGATAACACTCCCCGCCATGCTACCATTGTTACAAGAGAGTGCAGCGAACTTCTCCGCATTGAACAGAAAGACTTTAAAGCACTATGGGAGGTAAACTCAAAGGCTTTTCTTTCAATTAATGTAATTTTAGAAAAAACAAAGACAGCTGTAATGTGTATAACAACATTATACTCAAACCTTTATATGTTCCTTTTGAATCAGATGGAATTTTACTTCTCATTCTTTTGAATGGGTGAACACCATTTTGACACAGATACCTTTGATTTTTTAAAAAATATCTGATTCATTTTTTATAGTCTATCATAGCTTCTAATTATATCTAGAGTGACCACTTAGTATTTTCTTTGCTTTCCCATATTGCTTGAGCAGTCCTTCTAAGACACGATTCTAGAGGTGTGCTCTTTAGTAGGGAAGACTATGGAGAAGGTTCTTGTAGTCTTACTGTAGTTTTCTTTTAGTTATTAAAGCTTAATATTGGCATTCCTTTTTTAATTAAAAAAGTACATGAAACACTTAAGAGTTAATGTCTGTATTGTTTAGATGCTTTCTAGACTCTTGTGCTCCATAATAATATATGGTAGGTGGCTGTGCCATAATAATGCCTGGTTTCTTGCCAACTTCAGAATGGAGAGTGGCACAGCAGTGAGTGGACACAACAGGTCCTGCTGGTTTTTGCATTTATCTGCTGCTTGCCAAAGTCTCTCAGTTATTGAACTCATTTGTGGCCTGCATTGGTAATAAATTAATCTCATCTGCAGTCATAGCAAAGCCAGCCCTTGTAAAAGCCCAGCTAATCCTTCCATCCTCTCACTCTTGGGAGTTCTCTCAGCTTTCTGATTTTAAACCATGGTTAGTCCTTGCCTTTGTCCTCATCTCAGTGTGTTCAAGTGTTAACCCACTGAGCTGGCAGGCTTCACTACTTGTCCTAGTGTTGCTAAGATTTTAAACTTGATATAAAAAGAATTTCGTGTAATCAAATAGTATCCCCCAGAGCAAAACAAAATGCACTAACCGAGAAAACCTGCAGGTGAACAAGTGATACTTTGCTTTAAAGGCCACACAAAGCCTTAGAAAACCTCAGTGGTGAAACCTGTTTCTTTTATTCTTGGCAGTAGTGTATAAATTGTGGGGTTACTTGTTTGAAATGCTTCTCTTGGAAACTATTACAAAGCCCCAACTGATCAGTAAAGTTCAGAGACAAAAGCTTAGTTTTAGGAAGGAAAAACTAAAATAGGTTTCCATGAACTGTGGGTTTTCTGTCAATTAAAGTGACTGAACTAGAGGCAAATAAGCCATTTCTTGATCTCTTATTTTAAAGGGTGAACCTAAATGTCCTTTTAAAAAACCAAATTTGTAAAAGCTATTAAAGACCTAAATGGTCCTCACCTGTGAGTTGTTCAATTGGAGAAATGATTTCCTATGTGACAACTGATTGAAATTGATAACATTACAGTGTTTGTAAGAACATTTTTTTAAAATGGCTTTTAATTAAGGGCTCCTCAGGGCTGTGAATTTTAGTATCCCCAAAGACTATAATTTCTATAAGTTTTTAAAACATTTCTCTCTCTTTTTTTTTTAACTTTGAAAGATTTAGCATTAAATCATTTTGGGAAAAATGTTGGGATATTCTATAGGTACTGGACCTATTATTTAAATTTATATCTATACTGTTTATAAATTTGTGTTCAAGATCTTTGCGAAACATTTTCTCATATAGGGAATGCCGCTGAGTTACTATATTAATGGACAGCAACCATATTAGGAAAAGTTAGGTGGAACTTCAAGGATGTATCATATGTCATTGCTGTGTTCAGATAGAATTTTCAAAATTGTGTCATGTAACTTTTACCCTGAGTGCAAATGGTGGTGTAACCCCAGGATTGTGATTTCTGATCTCTGTGCTAGAAATAAGTCACATAATGTCAGATCACAGCTCCTCTATAAGAGATGGCTGAAGAATCCTTGTTGAATGAATTTTTGGTGACTATTAGGATGCCAAATGGTGAGAATTAGGGTTCTTGAATTATTCTTGGGTTAAAAATGAATATGTTCTAATTATGTCTTATTACTTGTATCAGTTAATATTGAATTTTGGGGTTCCCTTCAGGCTACATTACGAGGAAGACATTATTTATGTATATATATATATGTTATAAATATATGTGTATATGACTATATGAATATACATATATATTCATAACTCTGAGAGTGGCCTTAACATCAATTTGGAGGAATTTGGAAAGGATACAAATAGATTAGAACAAAAGCTGCGGTTTTTAGTTTTCTATAAACTGAAATGGCAAATTATATAGAAAGCACATATATTAAAATAAATTAGATAAAAGTACTTGAAATTACCCTTAAAACCAAGTCTTTTATAATATTCCAGGGCTGCTTCATGAAATCAGTGCCATGTCATCTACAAACAGGCCCATCTAGTTCCCCTTTCTATTTGATCTTTTGTATAGGGGATCTTCCTCTAACAAATGTACATGTGTATACATTTATGAAACATGTTTCATGGTTTCTAACATATGAATCAGAATGGGAAAGGGCAAAGTAATTCATGTGTGTGTGTGTGTGTGTGTGTGTGTATGTGTGTGTTCTATTTGCCCCAAAGGGCAAGGCCAGGAATACTGGGTAGAACTTCACAAAAGGCAAATTCAGGCATGATGCCAGAAAAAAATTTTCTAACCATTAGGGCTGCCTCAGGAAGTGATGGACTCTTTGTCAATGGAAGTCTTCAAGCAAAGGCTGAATGACTATTTATCAAGTATGTCATCATGGAGATCCCTTTCAGACTCAGAATGGACTAGATGGTAATCAAAGTCATTGAAAACTCTAAAATTCTGTGATTCAGTTATTTACCACCCTTGGTGTTACTACTCAGAGGATCATGGAATCATATTATCTCTTATATTATTATATAATAAAATTATCTTCTATCAAGAAAGCTTGGTATGATCTTAACATGTATGTTTAGCAGACTCTATGATCATTTTTGCATTGTGTTTTACTCTGTCAAGTCTCTAACCAAACCAAAGGGCTGCCTCAGATAGTAGAGATGTTTCCTTTATAGGAAGCTTTCAAGTAGAGGCTGGATGACCAGGTTCTGGGAATGTGACAAGAGGGATTCTTTTACAGGGGTGACTTAGAATCAGGGCTTCTTAAATGGTTTCCACTTGTGATCCTTTTCACCAAAGACATTTTTTATTTGATTCTGGGAATAGGTATATTATATCATATATATATCAAACATTTACTGATAATAAATCATAATTTCACGATCCCCACATTTAGTTATGAGACCCCATAAGGGGTCATGAACTACATGTAAGAAGCTAGGGACTAGATAATCACAGTGAAGTTTTCTAATTCTGATATCTTTGATCAATGTGCAGACTGCTATTTTTTAACACTACACTGAATTCATAGGACATTGTTTCCTTTTCCCATTCTGATTCATATATCATAAACCATGAGACATGTTTTTAGTTGGTCAACATTATTTCCTGAGTGCAGAGAAACATCCAGGGTGTAAATATTTGGTCTTCTGATCACAATTTCTGAATAGTGGTATTTGTGGCTATGCCCTAGTTAACGTATAATGAAAGCAGTATGTCAGAGGAAATGCTGGCCAGGCTAAATCTAGAGTATTGGGTTCCGCTCTGGGTACCACATTTTAGGAAGGACATGAACAAAGTGGAAAATGCCTAGAAGAACAGAACCAGGGTAGCTTAATGGTCTTGCGTTCAAACAATATGAAAATCATTTGAAGGAACTAGCGATGTTTAGCCTAGAAAAGAGACTTTGTGGGTAGGGAAAGGATTTGATTGTTGTCTTTTGTATGGGAAGAATATTAGAAGTATTGGACTCCCCTGGCAGTTAGCTTATTGTAAGGACATTTTTCCTGTCCTAAAACAAAATGAACTGGTATAAGATAGAGGAGGGTTTTCCCTTATAAAAAGGTTCTCAAATGGAAGATCCATGACTTCTTGCCAGAGGGGATTCTTTTTTTTTTTCATGTCTTAGCCACACGGGCCCTATGCTACTCTGAAATTCTGTCATTCTGAGGTTTTAGGGCACAATTATATTTAGAAAGTCTGTTCTTATGTTACAGACATCAGATTTTAAATATTGCCTTAAAAAAGACCTCATGGTTGCATTTTTATCACTTTTTTATTTCCAAAAAATTTAGATACTCAAGAATACTTAGATCTCACAAGAATTTCAAATTTATGGTATATGTAGAAGGTTCTTTGGCAGAATCACAGTGCACAGTATTAACACATAGATAAACAATTTCATGTTAGACCAGTGCCAAAATACTTTAATCCAAATGCATCTCAGACAATACGAAAGATAATTTTCTTACTCACCCTTTTATAGGTCTATGAAGGATCAACAACAATTACATGCTGATTCTATACTCAATGTGCTAATTCTTGCTTTCAGTTTATGTATGCAGTATGTGTAAAGTTTTTAAAGCCAAAAAAAAAAACCCAAAAAACTTATTACTCTCAGGCCATGTAAAGACCTAATGTGGGGGCAGTAAGTCAGGAAGAGAACAAAGGAACCCCTGATTTCTTGTCCATTGAAAAATCATCTTGCTTTACACATATTGGAAGGGATTTTATAGAATTAGATAATGAATCACTTTTATATTTATATATCAAGAGCTACCATTAATCAAAAATACCCATAATCTTGGATCAAATATTAATAACTGGTTTAAGACTCCCAAGCCTATACTTAACTTCAGCACTTTGTCATTTAACTTCCTTACTGATGGTATAAAGTGCCACTGGTTTCACTGAGTTTAAATTCTTATTGTCTCAAGAACTGAAAATGGTATGCAGTAGCTTTTAATATTAATTTTCTACATGTAATTCAAGGGCCTGGCTATCATGTCCTGCTTTTCTGTGATAGTATTGAAAATGAGATGTTTCCTTCCCCTGTTATATATTTTAATAAGTATTAATATCAAAGATGAGTGAAAGGAGTAAAGTATTATTGACCAAAGCAGAATAAATTGCCACAATTCACTTAAGCTAAGAAAAGGTGAACTGACCTTAAAGTAAGGCTGCCTAATGCCCCTAAATAGGACCATAAATTGGAAACTGAAATGGGGAAGGAGATAAGGAAAGACAATTTTTATTAGCAAAGAGTCTGGGAACAGGAAAGGACAATAAAGAAGTGAAAAGGATAATTTGCATCATGTGAGAATATTTATTTTATTATATTAATTGATAGAGACAAATAGATAATAGCTTCTGACTGGGGAGAGAGGGTGTGTTAGAAAGGTTCTGAGCATTTCCAACTTTACTTACATAATAAAAAACAATATTTAGACAAGGCTAATTGAGCTAGCATTGAAAACTTTCACAAATTCCCAGATCTGATCTGCTTTTTAAATGGGCACAGGGGAAAGTAGTGAGAAAAATATGTTTAATAGAATTACATACCTAAAAGGGATCTTCTAGGTCATCAAGTCTATTCCTTAATTTTGCAGATGAGAAAATTGGGACCCAATGAAGTTAAGTGGTTTGCCTGAAGTCAAACAAATAGTAAATGTCAGAGATGGTTCTTTCATAGTAAACCCCATGCTCATCCCACCATTACCATGCTGCTTTTTTCAAATATAGAGTCATGAAAGCTTCATCAACTCCTTCTACCAACAATTCTCTGATTTAGTTGATAAGTCTTAGGGCGTTGTCTGAGGTAGGTAGAAGATGTCATTTGCTAGGATCATAACAACCAGTAAGGGTCAAGACTGGAATTTCAATCCAAGTCTTTCTGACTTCAAGCCCTGTAATCTATCCCCTTAGCTAATACATTTTCAGATAACAGTCATACTAATAAACATGGTTATTTTTAATTGGTCATGGGGAGAAGCTAAGAAATAAAGCTTCCTTTGTCGGAAATGATGTGTAAATGATTACACAGAAGTGACTCTCTTGCCTTAAAGAAATCTATTTTTCTTATACTCCCGGTACTTTGAATATAAGAATTCTGCTTGATTTTTCGCAATCTGAGAGCTATTCTCAATGCTTCATACTTCCACATCCCTCATATCCTATCATTTAACAAGTCTTGCCAATTTTGTCTAAATAACATCTCTCACATTCAACCCATTCTTTTTACTCTGTGGCTATCCCTCTAATTTAATTTCCTATCAACTCTTAGCCAGTTATTTCTATCACTTCCTATCTAGACTCCCAGTATAAGGTCTTTCCTTCATCCATCATAGCTCATAGCTGATATTCCTAAATTCTAACAACTTTTTATTGTATTTAAAATAAAATACAAATTCTTCTATTTGTCATTTAAAACTCCCCACAATTTGCCGCAGCCTTCCTTTCTAGACTTATTCCTTTACACACTCTCTGTATGGTTCAGCCAGATTGGCTTAGCTTTTGTTCCCTGTACCAAACATTTCATTTTCCCCTTCTGTGGCTTTGTTTAGTCTGTCTCCTGGGCATGGAATGTCCTTTTTTCTCTCTTCTACCTCTCATGATCACTAATTTCTTTAAAGTTAATCTCAGATGCTAGCTCCTATCAGTCATTAGAGCTGCTTCTCCTACCTGAAAAATTTACTTTGAATTTAATTTATCTATATTTTGCATTTATTTATATACATGTTGTTCTTCCCCCAAATAGAATCCAAGCTTCTTGAGAGCAGGTAGTGTTTCATTTTTCTCTGTTTCATCAGTATCTAGCACAGCATTTGCCCTGTAGTTGAGAGGAGCAGTGGATGGTGCAGTGGGTAGACCTGAGACACTTAATCCTGTTTGCTTCAGTTTCCTCATCTCTCAAATGATCTTGAGAAGGAAATGGCAAATCACTCCAGTGTTTTTTCCAGGATCAGTTGTAACCCAAATGAGATTACAGAGATGAACCTTACTGAAAAGACTCAACAACAATAAAAAATGCTTTTTGAATGAAGAAAGGAATAGTAGATGGAAGCAGCGCTGAAACTTTTACTGTAACATGCCCTTTTAGAAAGGATACATCTTTTTAAAGTTTATATGTGCATGTAAAAGAGCATGCACACATACACACTCACACATTCCTTTATTTCTTTCTGGATTTCTTTTTCTATTATGTCACAGCAGCCTTACTCACTTGAAAGATGACGCCACCATTGTGGCTTCTAGCTCTCTAATTTCTTCTAGGAACCTCTGTTTTAAAGGAAGTACCTCGGCCAGTCACATTTATTCCATTCTTCTGAGGGCTGTACGGCTGATTGAATAAATATTTTGTCCAATATATTCCCTACTTGGGTGTCTTCTCCCTGTCTAACCCCCACTGATTTTCAACTTCCTTTTATGTATTTTCTTCCCCCTTTAGAATGTAAACTTCTTGAGGACAACTTGTATATATATTCTCAGTACTTCGCACAATGCCTGGCACATAATAAATACTTAATAAATGCTTGATGATCGATAACACACAATTAACCTTTCAGAAGCCTGTAGATCCTATATGAGCAAGCATTTGTCATAGAAAATACACATACACAGAGTTCTTTTTTATTTTTTTTTAAATAATAGCTTTTTTATTTTCAAAATACATGCAAATATAGTTTTCAACATCCACGTAGGCAAAACCTTGTGATCCCAATTTTTCTCCCTTCCTTCCCATCCTCACCCTCTCCTGGATGGCAAGTAATCCAATATATATAAAACATATGCAGTTCTTCTGTATATATTTCCACATTTATCATACTGCACAAGAAAAATCAAATCAAAAAATTAAAAAATGAGAAAGAAAAAGAAAGCAAGCAACAACAAAAAGGTGAAAATACTATGTTGTGATCCACATTCAGTCGTCATAGTCCTCTCTAGGATGCAGATGGCTCTCTCCATCACAAGTCTATTGGGATTGGTCTGAATCACCTCACTGTTGAAAAGAGTCACGTCCATCAGAGTTGATCATCATATGATCTTGTTGCTGTGTACCATGTTATCTTCATTCTACTCACTTTACTTAACATCAGTTCATGGAAATATCTCCAGGCCTTACTGAAATCATTCTGCAGACAATTCTTTTTTAAATCAGCTCCTGGTGAGGAACTTATCAATATAGGTTGGCACCTTCCTTGTAATTTATAGTCCTAGGTGCCCTGCTACCTGAGATTTTAAGCAACTGGAGTCACACGGATAGTTTGTGTCAGAGACAGGAAACCTGAGGAAGGTAATACAAAAAGAAAATTTTGTAAATAAAGTAATATTCAGGGAAGGGAGCCTATGTCTGCTCCATTGCTCTTTAACACTCCATTTGGAACTATATTTCTCAGAAACATCTGCTCTTGTCCAGGTAGGAACTAGTTCTGTTACCTTTCTCTGTCTTTCAAAATCAAAATTTTAAACCATGAACTTTCTCAAAAGTGCTTAAGGGTTTTATTGTTTTATTTAATGTACTTTTGACAATTGCTGATAACTTCACAATTATATTGTTAGAAGTAGACCTTTAATCAATCAATACGTATTAAGCATCTATTGTGTGCTTGGCTAAGTAATTGGAATACAAGGACAAACTATGAAACAAGCCCTACATTTTTTTTTTATTATAAAGAACTGATCAACTTAACTGCTGACCGGTAGCCCACTTGTAGCATTCACATATGACCCAGTATCATGATATATAAATTGGAGAATATAGGAGATAGAGATTAAAAATCCATCTTCCTTCCTATGGCAAATGCCTATTCATATAGCATCTCTGGGCTTCTGTAAGGTTATTTCCTAGCTCAGAAAATTGCATCAAGAGGCTAAGAAAAACATATCCAAAAATAAACATAAAAGCCAAGATTCCACGCCAGGAACTCTGGCCACACACATCCTGTTGGGCTGCTCTCTTGCCTCGCCCCTCAGAGTCCTGATCCTTTCAAACCAAGCGGAAGCCTGACCAGATTATTTGTCTCCTATGTCTACTCCAAGGGTCGCTCATTGCTCTATCCTCAGACTCTACTTCCTTTTCATTCAGTGACAAAATGATTCAAATCCAGAAAGGAAGGGAGTGAAATTGTTGGGAGGTAACTGAAAGAAGAAAAAAAAAAGAGGAAGTCTCTTCCTATTGCCACTGACCACTTTAGCTTCCCTGGATAACACATAAGCACCAGTTTCCTTTTCATGGACAGAAATAATGCTAACAGTTAAGAGTTACTAAGAGGAAATCTACTATGGAGATAGATTTTGCCATCCACATCAAGACTAGGGCTTCACTGTGTCTCTGACTGAGAGTCAGCAAAAGGAGAACGTATGCTCTACAAGGTCAGAACTCAATTTTTTATTCTTTTGGGGGGGGAGGCAGGAAAAATATGCAACTGATTACATATATTGTTTGAGAAATTGCATTTGAAATTTCTGGATTTTTGTCCCACTGGGTCTGAGCAATGATACTCTGAAATAACTTGTTTTCACAAATCTTAGAAAGCACTATTTGTTCTTAAAGATGGGGAATATGGTGTTTAATGAAACAGTCTTTCCCTGTCCCCTCCTTTTTTTGGTAGAAAACAGAGAAGTGGCCACAAATAGCTTTTTAAAAGTAAGTATTAATATTCAATTAGTCACTTAACTAATTTGAATGGCATATAATTTTAGAAATGAACTTTGGTCAAAGGAACAGATTAAATGCTATTATACTTCACCTTCTGCATGTCAGTGGGACTCTCTCCTATGGTTCTAAGACAGTGTGTGTCCTTTAATGTATTAGGAGTTCTGTTTTTTACATTATTTATAGTTTGAAGCCCTAGACCTTCTCAATCTGTGATCTCCTCATCTTTCAGGAGATCATCAGGGGAGTCAGGACAGATCAAATCAAGACTCTAGGGAAAGCCCAGATGTTGCACAGCACGGCTGGTGGTGGGGGTGTTGTAAGAAGTGACTGGCTTCTTTGCATTGATGTTAAACCTGAGATGCCTCCAGGGTAGTAGGGGATGGTGTGCTGATGATCTGGCCGTCTTTGAGTTCTTCTAAGCAGAAATTCTGAAAATACTCTCAGCACAAAAATTCTCTGTCCATTGACTTCTTTCCCATGAAGCTTTTTAGCCTTCAGATTCATTTGGTGGTTATATTCTTCACTTGCCCTTTTACATGGTTGATCAGTAAATGGGAACTGATGCTACTTGTGGTATTCTATCCAAGACAAATTTGTATTGCAACCACAGGCAAAAAGAATTTTTATCTGGCTAAGTACTTTGTTTTAGGGCATCTCCCAGGGCACTGTATTGGGCAACCAAATTAGAGAGAACTGAAATAGTGCCCCCCTACCCAATACTGTCAACAGGATTAGGAGATGAGCACTGATAAATCTGTGGTCTGACTAGCTGCATGACTAGGGCATGGAACCCTTACTCTGCTTTCTCATTCATAAACATGTGGATAGCACACAGCTTTGATTCCCAAGGCTCTTGATGGAAGTAAAGGTCATGTTCATGATAAAATCTCTAATCCATTTTGTTCAGATTATTATTAAAAATTAGCCACAGAGATTTATCCTAATATTTCCTAACTGTTTTAGGCCAACATTCCTCCAATCATGGAAACTCATAGGAAAAAGCAAATAAGATTTTCAGGAAGAAACTGTGGTATGACCTTGGAGGAACAATGTGGTTATGGGACTCTCCTACTCTCTCTTTGTCTCTCTGTTTCTGTGTCTCTTTCTCTTTCTCTCTCTCTCTCTCTCTCTCTCTTCCTCTCTCTCTCTTTGTCTCTCTCTCTCCTTCCCTTTTTTTCTCTCTCCCTCTCTTTATCTTGTTCTTTTCTTGTCTCTCCATCTCTGTTTCTCTTCTTCCACCCTTATCTTTCTCTCCCCCTATTTTTCCCTTCCCCCTCTCCATCTCCCTATGTTTCCCTCCAGCCTTTCTCTCCTTACTCCAGCTCCTCCTTGGCTCTATCTTCCTCCCCATTCTATTCTGACCACTGGAACTCCACCATTGAGAGGAACTCTGGTTCTATTCCTGGATTAGGGTATCTTGTACTGAGAAACAAACAGAAAGAAATCTGGTTGCAGTATTTGTTCTTTCAAAATTGCTTTAGGAATGTTATCCCAAAAGGATTTTGCTGACCTCAGACCAAGGAGGCATTTTGAATGGAATGGGAAGATAGAGACCAAACCAGTAAATGGGAGTCTGATCATGCAAAAGGAATATTGATGTGGTCTGGTGGTCTGGACAAACACAAACATCTGTTTCTGGCTTGGGTCAATCTTGCTCCAAGCTATCTTTCTTGGTAAACCTATGGCAAAATGTTGGTCCTAATGATTGCCTATCCACCTGTAGTGTTGAGAGTTAACCAGCTAATGTTGGTTAAACCTCTAAATTCAAAGAACTATTTCTACTTCTTTCTACTCAAAGAACTCCCACCCACAAAAGCTGTGCATATAAATGAAGAAGAAAAAAATTGAGAAATCTGTACTGCAGCTGACATCATGACAAATGAAAGTATTTGAATGTTTGACAGGTACTTGGAGCAATTTCTTCATCTTTTGCAATGATGTGGTTTGATTATCCTCAATGCTATTGGAAAGTATTTTGAAGCTGTCAAATATTGCCTGGCATTCTTTGCACTCTGCCAGGGATTTGTGAGTGTGAAAGGTGTTTGTTATTTGCCAGACATGTATAGATTTCCAGCTCATTTTTTCTTCTCTCACTCAAAAATTTTATTTTTTAATTGGAGTTTCTGCCTGATCTTAGTGATAATATCTTGATTGTCAGATCTGACAGAGGAATTTATTCAGGGCTTTATTGATGGTTGCCTACCTACTGGCAATTGTACAGAAAGTGGAATCCAAGGACCTGCTTCTTGATTCTGCTAATAACTTACCATATGATTTTAGACAAGACATTCCACTGTTCTGGGCCTCAGCTTCTTATTTTATAATGACCATGTCAGATTGCATGATTGCTAAGGTGCTTTCTAACTCGGAAACCTGTGACTCTATCTAATCTGATTTAAGGGTATTGATAAATGTATTACTCCCCGTCTAAAATCTTTCTTGCTGAATTTCAGAGTTTCAAATTAGGTCTGCAGTAACCCCTTTTAAAAGTTGAATGCCATCATGAAGGAGAAACATATTAAATAACTGATACTTGAGCCTAGATTAGTTTAATAGAGATTTTTTTGTTGTTGTTCATTCATATCAATTGTATCTGATTCTTTGTGACTGCATTTGGGGTTTTCTTGGCAAAGACACTAGAATGGTTTATTGTTTCCTTCTCTAGTTCATTTTATAGATTGGTACCTGAACTAAATAGGGTTAAAGTGACTTGCCCAGTATTACATAGATATTAAGTGTCTAAGTCTGGATTTGAACTGAGATCTTCCTGAATCCAGGCCTGGTTCTCTATCCACTGTGCCAGCTAGTTGCCTTTATTAAAGATTAGTGGACAATCAATTACATACAGATTTTATATGATGGAAGTTACATAATATAATATATATAATATAACAATAGAGTATAGACTACAGAGATAAAATGCTAAATTGGCATAAAGGAGACTCTTGTTTTATTGCTATCTTTTGTTTTTAATCATAACTACTTCCAAATATGTGGCTCTCACTTCTTCATCTCACCAATGAGCTTTCCCTGTAATAAGGTAAAAAATGGCAAACTCAACTGACCCGTTTGGCATCTTAAGCAAAATTAGGAGAGGCCTTTTTTGATAGAAGAGAAGCAAAAAACAGAGCATGGGACTCTGCCAAAGGTAGTTGATTCTGAGCTCAGCTATAATAATAACATTTCTACAGATAGCACTTATGTCCCAGGCATTATACTAAGCATTTTATATTTCATATCTCAACAACCCTAGGAGGTAGGAACTATTATAATCCTCATTTAAAAGATGAGAAAACTGAGGCAAACTGTTTGATTTGTCTAGACTTACACAAATTGTCGAATCCATCTAAGGCTGTATTTGAACACAGGTCCTCCCAGTCCCCAGTCTCTATATACTGCACTATTTAGTTGCTCAAAAGACACCGACTCCTGATTAAGGGGCAGTACTGTGTGGGGAAGGGGTAGCTAGATGGTATAACAGATAGTAGTAGAGGGCCTGGAGTCAGAAAGATTCATCTTCCCAAGTTAAAATCTGTGTCTAGTACCACATTCTGTTCTGTGCCCAATCACTATGGTAGACTGCATTCAGTACTGGAGTCAGACACTTATTAGTTATGTGATCCTGGGCAAGTCATTTAACTTTGGTTGCCTTGGTTTCCTCATCTGTCAAATGGGCTAGAATCTGAAATGGCAAACCACTTCAGATTCTCCTCCAAAAAAACCCAAATGGGGTCGCAAAGAACTGGACAATGTAAAAAAAAAAGATTGAACAATCAAATAGTGTGAAGGGAGTACTGAAAAAGAGGACACATTTTATTGGGGTAGGAAGTTAGGCATGAAGGAAATCCCTGTTTTTATAGTTTTACCTAAAGCAAGCTCACTTTGTGTGAACTTGTTTGTGTGACTCACTAAAATATGTTAGTTTAATTAACTATGTGGCTTTTACAAGTAATGTTTTTCATTGAAATAGAGAAAGATAGAGGCTTATACAACTGTGGGGAGGTCTTAATTTCCTCAACTGTAAAAATGAAAAGGTTGCAATAAATGTCCTTTGAATTCCTTTTCAGTTTTCAATCTTTGATCCAATTATATAGATATAGATATATAATATGGAAAAAATAAAAGGAGTTGAGAGAAGTAAGAAGTATAGACACAATCTTGGGGGTTGGGTTTTGTCACAATTAGATTTCCCTCTTTGAGAAGAAAAGTACATAGATTGTGATAGTGCAGTCTCTGCATTGACAAAGAAGTAAAATTTACCCTACTTCATTTAAAGCAAAGCCCCAGCCATTGACCTCATCTCTCTTGCTGCCCTTAGAGTGGTGGTAAGTGTCTGAGACCGTATTTGAACTAAGGAAGATGAGTTTTCCTGACTCCTGGCCTGGCACTCTATCCACTGTGGCACCTACCAACTCATTGGCACTATTTTACAACTGAGGAGACTGCTATAGACAGAGATTGAGTATCTAGAATCATGTAGCTAGTAATGTCTGAGGATCTATTTGAAGTCAAAACTACCAGACTCCAGGCCCAGCACTCTCTCTACAGCACTGTTCCAACATATTTGTAGTGAACACAGCTGGGCTTGGACCACTGTTTTTTTTGTTTTTTTGTTTTTTTGTTTTTTTTTCCAGAGGCCACTCTTTCTCTTATAGAATCATCTACTGATAACAACCCATTCTTGCTGCTTCTGTAATCAATCTGTCTGGCAGGTGATGCTGCCACCATCACTTAAAGAACTCCAATATGTTTGAACTTACAAAGTCAATTGCTTAAGGAAAAAACCACCAAAGAGATAAGGACTGCCAGAGACATAGGGGCAAGCTCATTTAGCTTTGACCTCCCAGCACTAGCTGCACATGTATGTGATTACCATAACATCTTTCTGGAGAAGTCCTTCTCTTAAGGCTTAAGTCCCTTAAGACTTCACACTTACTGGAGTTTGTGACCTGGAGAACAACAACTAAGAGAAATTCAACTCTCCTTTGAACAGATATAAGATCCATGCCCCCAAAAAAGGATTAAGAATTCTTGGATAAGATAATTCCTAAGGATTCTACTCCATTAAAACTCTGGATTTCAAGTATATTCTTATCTACAAAAGTATGTACTCTTTTCTGAGGAGAGGAGTTATAGGCAGGAGAAGGGGAGAGTGCTACAGGTATCAGAATTGCAATAATGATGGGGAAAATACCATTTTAGTTTAAATACATTTCAAGTATCATGTTTCTTTTTTTTTTATTTGTTCAAACCTATGCAGTGCCATGGAAAGACTATTGACTTTGGAGTCTAGAATTGTGGGTCTGAGATGATTATTACTTGTGTAACTTTGGGCAATGTATTTAATCTCCTTGGGCTTCAGTTACCTCAATTATAATATGAAAAGACTAGATTATATGATTATATGAGGTCCCTTTCAGTTTCTAGATCCATGATGCTAAGTTTATATCAGTCTAAGTCCTAAACTTTAGGACACTCCCAATGAGAAAATTCCTTTCCTGCAGATTCCCTTCTATGACAGTCTCAAAGAGTTTTCAGGGGACACTGAGAAGTTGAATTGTTTTAATTTTATAACTAGAACATGTGGCAAAGGCAAGACTTGAACCCAATACTTCCTGATTCTGAGATTGTTCCTATATCCATTATGCCACCTAGAAGAAAATTTTTACCAATCCCTTGCCGTTACTAACTATTCCATAAATGCTTAATGAATGGTAACAAAAATGTCATTTTAGACAATAAATTAATTTTAGGAAACACTACAATGTTAAGATTCTTTCAGGGACTGGACTTTTCATAGAATTATGGAGCAGAAATTTAGAGTTAATTTCATTTTTTGGTTTTATTTTTAAGACACAATGAAAGAAAAGAAAATTTGTAGGACTTTCACTTTCTCAAAGTAACTATAAAAATAAGTGCTGCAGAGAGATTTCTTGCACTTCTGAACTTTTTAATGTAACCTAGCTTATCTGTTTTGCTACTGAGATCACATTCAAAAAGTTCTCAGCAGATTGAAGCCATCAATCAAGACTACCCACTTCAACACTTAAAGGCCTTGCAGTTTCATCACAATGGATTCTCTCTTCATGAATGCAATTCAAGAGCTTGCTAGTAGAAGTAGATGGTCTTTTGAGAGTTTTATTGTTGTTGTTTAGTCATTTTCAGTCACTTTGGACTCTTTGTGAGCCTATTTGAGATTTTTGTGTTTAAGATACTGGAGTAGTTGTCATTTCCTTCTCTAGATCATTTTGCAGATGAGGAAACTGAGACACATGGAAGTTAAGTGACTTGCTCAAGATCACACAGCTTCTAAGTGTCTGAAGCCAGATTTAAACTCGGGAAGATGAGTCTTCCTGATACTTTTTGGTACCACTTACCTGCCCTTGTTTGAGAGATACCATCACAAAAAAAATTATTGTTTTACAGCCAGTTTGGCAATGAGTCTCCTTGAATTTAGGCTAGTCTGTGCAGACAGGTATGTAGTGTATTAGCCAGCCAGGACTCGGTGACCTTTTGGTAGCCATTAGTAGCCCTGTCAGAGTTGACATTCTACAAATATAACCTTCCAAAACACAGGGTGTTTTGAGACTATGAAGAAGCATTGCAGAAAACTTGGCAAGGTCAGAGCTGCCAGCGTGAAGTGGAGAAGCTTGTATGGCCCCTTGTCTCAGAGTGCTGCTGTCACAACATTGCTCTGTCACTGATCACATCAGACAGTGATACTTTTTTTTTTTTTAACAAATGACTATAACTTTATGAAACTGTCCTTTGACTAATTAATAGATCTGTCTGTCACAGTTTAACTCATTCTCTAGCATTCTTTTCTGAAGAATATTTTTAAAATTATTTTTAATGATCATAACTCTTATTCAATTAAATAATGTCCACAGGTTGATACCAACATTTATGTTAAGAATTTATTTTCTCCTAACAGAACCTCCTCTTATAATAAAGAAAAGAAATTTTGGAAACTACTTTGTACAAACTAAAAGCATAGCAACTGTATCTGGAAATTTATGTGAAATTTAGTTCTGATATCCCTAGATTTAGTTAGAGGTCTTACGGTTCTCCTTTCACTCTCATTCGGACCTCAGACATTACTTTCCATCTCTGTGGACCTCATAAGTTGAGGACTGCATATCAGCAATGTGAGCTGCTGCAAATCATATAGATTCTTGGTGCTACAGGCTACTATAAGTCAACAGACATTTATAATAGATAATAGACAACAATAATATAATATATTATCTATATTATAATAGACATGTACTAGGCACTGAGCTAAGCAGAAAAGCATCAGACAGTCCCTGCCCTCAGAGACAATAGGTAAAGCAACTATGGTCAAAAAAGAATACACAGCATCAGTTGGGGATAACCAACAGAAAACATTAGAATGAAAGGGGATCCAGAAAGGCTTTCTATAGAAGTTGCAATGAAAGAAGGAGTTTTGTTACCTCACCTCATCTCTATCAGTAAAATCCCAGATCCAGGTCCTTATTCTGTATATAAGGCATTAAGATTTGCAAATCAGTCTGTGAAGTTAATGCTTTATTAACCCAATTTTGCAGGCAAGGAAATAGGGAAGAATTTAAAAGCAAAATTAGGATTATACAGGATTATACAACTAGTATATGTCTGAGATGAGATTTGAGCCCAGGACTTACTGACACAAAATCAGAGTCCTGGTCCTCCTCTTAGGTGGTGTTACAATACTAGAAGGTAACTGAAAACTAAGGTTTAAATTGAAATTTCTTTTCATACATTGAAAGTCCTTATAGCAAAACTGGTTTAAATTATTATTCTTTAGATATTTGTGCCCTAATATGTTCCTTTGAAAATGGTAATGTGCATGGACATTAGTAATAAATGAACAGAGAAAATATATAAATGGATGGTTGTTATATGGAGTTTTAGTAAATAGAGAGTCTTTACATTTATTGACTCAGAATTGTCCATAACCTTATATTCTCATGTTGTGTGGAATTATTTTTGCTTCATATATATCCCACATTTTCTGTGTTGATGTATTTGTACCTATCAGTGTAAGCCTCCCTGATGATATGTGTCACTTTCTGTCCATGGCCCTGGAGAAATTAAATCTTTATGCTGACAGTGCAGCTGTTATGAATTGAACTCATAAAATTGGGTTGGGGAAAGGTATTCTGTTGACATACAGTATTATTTTTCCTTAATTTCTCTCAGCTGGGTAAGATTTCAGGTCTGTAAAATTAGAGTTAACATCAACCCAAGGCAGAAAGAGAAAGCAGAAACAAAATCTTTTTTGCAAACGTTGTCTATATTTCCTTAAAATGCATTTCATTGTTCACCTACCAATTTCTTCTCTGTTGCTGGCTTGTTCATTATTTGTTCCATTCTTGAATGTTGGATGTTCTATAGCCACATGAAAGTGCTAATGATTTGACTGAAGTTATAATCAAATGAAGCATGGGCACTGATTAAATATAAAAAGTAAGAAGTCTGGGATGATTCTCTGTTGTATATTTAGTTTGATGTCCCTAAAAAGGACATTTTCTGGTTTCCTGAGAGATTAGATCAGGGATTCTTAACCTTTTATTTTCATGACATGAGCTTATTTGGCAATTCAGTAAGACTATATGGACTACCTTTCTCAGAATACAGTTTTTAAATGGAAAAATAAAATACATGGGACCACATAGGAAATCAATTGTATTAAAATACAGCTCTCAAGATTTATATATATATATATATATATATATATATACATACATATATATAATATATATGTATAATTTTTTTCATGGACTAGATTCCTTTCAGTATTCATATCCTGTGCTCCATTTTCCCTTTCTCTTTTCCATTCTATAGCCACTTTCAAATTTGGGAAGTTATTACTTAAATGAGATTTCTTAATTGTAAAAGCAAAAGCATATTCAGGGGTCCTCAAATTTTTAAAATAGGGGGCCAGTTCACTGTCCCTCAGACTGTTGGAAGGCCAGACTATAGTAAAAACAAAAACTTTGTTTTGTGAGCCTTTAAATAAACTTCATAGCCGTGGGTAAGGAGGATAAATGTCCTCAGTTGCTGCATCTGGCTCGCAGGCCGTAGTTTGAGGACCCCTGCTTAGAGGATGGGAGGGGGCCCTTGTTTGGCTTTTCTTGGAAAGTTTCCACAGGAATATATTTCCATTTATATATTTGCTTTTTGAAAATGTTATGATGAGAAATTTCCATCATGAATAAAGTATATTCCTTGATCAGTTAGCTATTTGCAGGGTCTAAAGGAAAGATTTCTAATTTCAGCAGTCAACGTATATTTATCAGTGCTTACTGTCTGTCAGACATTGTGCTGGACTTCTGAGCTAAGCTTCATGGAAGCTGGTTCAAATTATGGCTTTGTCAGTTACCATCCATGGGCCAAAGTCATGTATCACAACTTTGAGCTTCAGTTTCCTGGTCTCTTAAGTTCCTTTCTAGATGTCCACTGCTACAATAAATACATACCTAGAGGATTCTAAAGAAAAACATGTATTTTTAATTTTTTTGATTGCAGCATGGATTATTTTTCTGGGACAAATTGGGGTATTATTAGTCTAAGTCCTTCTCCCTTGTTCTTGCTGTACATTAGATGCTTTTAATGTGTGACCATCTGGTTTGATGAAACTGAAGAGCCTTAATTATATGACCCAGGTAACAATATTATATGCCATTGTACCAAAGTAATTGGAATCTAGTCTTCCCAGGACACTAAAAACACTAAATAAAGAAAAAGCTGCATCCACTGGAGAATGAATGATGGTAGGAAGGAGGAACAGCTAGTCTTTATAGTAAAAGATCAATAAGAATCGTTAGCTTTTGTAAGATATAACAGAATTAGAATTTTAAAATGTAAATGTAGCATGGCTTAAAATTTTCCAATATCACATTATGATGTGAAGTTGATCTTGAATGTTCAAAGGCAATTTTGGTGGAACACAAATTCAGGAAGGTTCTACCAAACCCAAAAAGCTCTGAATATGATCTGGGGAATAGATTGTGTACCTGCTGTTAGGATTTACTTAGTTAAATTTGGAAAAATACATTATCACGTATTTCATTACTGGGTGATGAATACTTTGGTCATGGAAGCTCACAAAGAATACTTAATAAGGTGTGGTATTTCAATTTTTGTTAGTAAGAAGAATATCCATTCAGATGAAATCTTAGATCTTTCAGAGTGTCAAAATTCAAGAATAGCAAGTGAGATACTAAGCTAAATAGGAAACATCTTCCAACTTGTGAAACCTCTCTTACCATATAGTTATTATCCTCAGAATGCATTTATATGCAAATGAATTACTTTTTCATTTTTTTGTTTAAAAGTCTTTGATAATATGTAATTTTATGGTGATAAGATCTCTTTAATAACTATAACCAATTTCTCCTTGATGAAACAAATTACATCAGAAACAAGAAAAGATAGAGAAAAACTATTTCATGTTTTCTCTCCAATTTTTGAATGATTTCAGAATATTGTGGAAAGGAAAAAGAGGCATAAGTAGAGATAGATGCAGAGCAAGAACTGAAAGCTGGAGACAACTTTTCTTCCCAATAACTCTTCTTGATCTTGAATGAAGGAATTTTTCTTGCCTTTCATTGGTGAGGTCAGTCTCAATCACTGACCTATTTGGGGGGGAAGTAATTTTTCATCTAATAAAAGATAGTGAGCCAAGGTATGAAATATTATTTCTTAATTTAGCAAATGTAATTTGCAACATATGCAAAATCATCTTGGCAACATATATTTTCCCACTAGCTCTAGTTGTATATAGATAAACTTCCATTTTTTTAATACACACAGGGTATTGTAAAGACCATATGAAATGACATGTAGATAGAGCTTTGTAAGTCTAAAAGTGCCATGTAAATGCTGGCTAATACTATTATTTTATTAGGTATTATTTATGTATTTATATATACATGATGCTACATTATATTACCCTTGTATTTTAACATTGTATTTTAATTATTATTGCACACATAATACATACATACATACATTTATATAGACACTCCTATTTGTATTTTGAAAGAGTTTATCATCATTTTGCTGCTGGTTAATGCATATTTAAGCATCTTTTAGAGAATATTTCATAAGGCATAGAGAGACTCTACATGGCTTATTCATCTTACTGAAATCAAGGGTTCTTCTTTCCTTTTTTTTCTTTTTACTGTTTTATTGGTGTCCTTTGTTTTTATATGATAGATATTTACAGAATACTCTTATTTTGTGAGAGGTCTTTTTTGTAACAAAATAAACCAGTGAAGTTATCTGAAAATTCATGTGACATTTTGTATGTATAGTATGTTCCCTACTTCTCTCTCTGAAAAAAATGAACAGAAAACCCTTTATTTTCTCTATCTTCCATTCTCCACCCCACCTTTAAAAAAAAAAAGAAAAAAGGCATTTTTTAGGTTAAAAAATATGCATAGTCAAGCAAAATAAATTCCTCCATAGTTATAAACAAAAATGTTTTTTTCATTCTACATCTAAAGCATCTTTTCTCATTTTACATCTAAACCTCTTTGTATGGATGGTATATTTCATCACTGGTCCTCAAGAATCATGTATGATCCTTGTCTTGATTATTCCTTATGATTTCAAAATTGTTTATAACTGTTGTATAACAAAGATGTATAAATTTTTGTCCTGGCTTTATTAATTTCATTGTTCACCAATTTATAAAATCCCTCAAAATTGTTCATTTTCATGCTATTGATGTCGAAGTATAAATTGTTCTTCTGTTTCTGGTTATATCATCTCAAATCATTATTTCCATGTCTTTTAAAAAATCATTTAGTTCCTCATTTCTTACTAATTTTCCTTCCTATTTATATACTACAACTTATCCAACCATTTCTCATTTGTGGGACAGTATCTTTCCATTTTTTGTCACCACAAACATTATTAAATATTTTTATACATATAGAATATTTTTCTTCTTTGAGATATAAGCCTAGAAGTGATTTAGGTGGGTTAATTGTGATGTGCTGTTGGTGGACCTATGAATGGGCACAAGCATTCTGAAAAACATTTTGTACTTATACATGAACATTGCTAAAAGCTGCATTTTCTTTGAAATTGTAGATTTCTGAATTTTTGAATTGTTCCTGGAATTGTCACTTTCAAAAAAATACTGTAGAAAGGTTGATAAGAGTTCATTGTTACATCTCTTTGTCATATCATATATTAGTTCTAGTGGACAGAAGAGCTAGTTTCCCCTTGAACAAAGAGGAATTTGCTGGAGGAAAGTTCAAGAATGATATTTTCAGGGCAGCAGCAGATTTTGATGTTTCAGACAGACTGAGTTTCTTGTTTTGAGATAGGCTTAGAGAAAATTGTAGCAAATTGGCTGAGCTGTGAAAAACGAGTTGGGCCAATGGATACAGATGAGGTGAGACTCCTGTAGGAAGCAAGAAAGAAGAAGGACCATGGCTAAGAGACTCCAATTCCATTTGCCTTGTAAGAAGCTCTTTATTGAAGCTATGACTTTGTTCCTTGCTAACAGACCTGAGTCTGAATCCCATTTATATCCACATACTTTTTGTAATAAATACGCACATGTTATGTTCCCATATCATGTTATGTTATTGCAGTTGCTATTATTGGCTGATTGAAATATTTGAGGAGCCAATCAAAGTCAGGTATTCCTAGAAAGGAGACACTACACATATAGGCATAACTGTATTTTTATTATTGATAAGTCTCCAAGACTGAATACTGTGCATCTGTCTTCAAACAACATGTGAGTAATGCAGGTGTGAAATGGTGCATTCACAAAGCTCTGTTCTTCCTATCAGATGTGATTATACTTGCTTTTGTTTGGGTGTTACCTGATGGACAAGAATAACACTGTTTGGGTAAAAATGGTCTTGTCTTAGGCGTATATTCCTTTCTGGCTTCCTCCCCTAAAAGAAGCACTTCCTGCCTTTTAGCCAAATGATGAGTAATTTGAAGAGACTTCAGGATGTGACATAGAGACCAGTCAGGTCATAATTATTTTGATGGGATAGATGACAAATCAGCTCTTAGCATACATCCCATCTAGGTAAAATCAGGAAATACAGAGAAAGCTAAAAATAGCTCATGGCTGTGTAGCAGCATCTTTCACTGTAGTGATATGTTGTCAAATTAAAGAAATCATGCTTACCCAATTTCTCATTGCAATACCTAAACAACATAGGGCTTCTTGTCATTTAAATTTAAATGATTTTTGGCAATTGAAAAGTATCTTAAGAATGAACTTCAGGGTAAAGAACTAAGGATTGTCATTCTTAACCAATATAAAGATAGGATAACATGCGAAGTAATAGCAAGCAAAAAAAAAAGAATCAAGATAGCATGCATATTAAGTACAATGAAATATAGAAAAATAATAGCAACAAAATTCAGTGAGCATCCAAGTGGAAAAAATAGAACATAATACAAAAAAACCTGAAATTTATAGAAATCAACTTTTCATTTGGTTATACTTTAGATAGCAGATAGTTTATGGTTTTGTTCTGATTTTTATTATGTTATCTTTGTGTTTGTCAATGTAATTCTGTTTAAATTATTATTGAGTATATAAAATATTTTTTTAAGAAAATTACTTTATGTACTATGTATAACAGAGAATGTATTACAAGAAGTACAAGATATTTGGAAGATGACAGTGTATAGGATAGTAAAAACTTTTCTAGGATAGGCTTTGGTAGTTTGTTATTATTGAGTCATAGACATCAATTGCTTCATTTTTTAAAATTGGAAATATGGGCAGAAAAGGGCCTGGGGAAGTCACTTACCCTTTCTCAACCTTAGTTTCCATATCTATGAAACAAGAATAATTGCTGTACCTATTTCAGAGATTATTGTGAAGATCAATTCATGTAATATATGTAGTGTTTTGCAAAGTTTAAATACCATGTAAATACTAGCTATTATTTTTATTTTTATTATTATTAGCAGGAATAAAAATTGGCAAAGAGTTAAAATGAAAGTACATCTTGATTCTCATGAGCAGGAATGAAAAAACTGAATCCAAATATTTAGTTAATTCCTTGTCTGTATTCCATCTGGCAGAAATTTATCAACTGAGGTGAAAAATCAAGAAAGAGACACTTATAGAAGGAACAGCCTCATATTATGAGGGCTACAGTTCTTAGTTTAACAATCCATGCTGTTAGGCTTCATTTTCCTACAAGAGGTGCTCTGTTGGAGAGCTTTTCCAGCAGAGCTGGCAGTTGGGAATCATTGATTCCTCTGCCAGAACTAAGATGAAGAATTGTGATCCTTTTTAAATCTTTTCTTTATTTCAACTTCAGTATATACTGTAAGAAGGAGAGGCTTAGGGCAATGCTTGGTGTTATAGAAATACAAAATCACATAGCATTTCCTAGTCCTGGTATATCCTTCAGAACTGTATGACTTCCCATTTTTTCCCCTTTCCAAGGAGCAGATGAAGAGAAGATGCAAGTGAAAATGTCATTTGATTCTGATATTGAATATTTGATTTAGAGCCAAAAAAGAAAGGAGAGATCACATCCTTACATTGGTCAGCTTGATCTGAGGAAATCTTATGTCTAGGACAAAATGACAAGGACAAACTCAGGATCTGTAATAACGACGAGTTAAACAAAAAAAGGAGATGGGACTGAATCAGACTTGGGAAACTGCTGAGCACTTTCTTTATTCCTAAACTGGTTCATTTTTCCTACCAAAACCTCTTCTTTTGGATACCAGTTTCTCATGCCTCTCAAATCTTCCTTTCCCAAAAGAAATTTTGTATGGCCACAAAGTCATAGGAATACCACATTTCAGAGTGACCCAAAGCCTTTGGGGTTACCGGTATAGATGGACTGCAACATATTACCTAGAATGTCTTATGTATGAGAAATAGTATAAAAGACATCATTAAGTCAAAGGTTACCTCAGTTTGATTGGAGCCAATGAATTTATATGGGAGAATAGTGGAAAATAAGAAAACAAAGATGAATTAAAACCAAGTCATGGAGGTCCTTGAATATCAGACTAATATATTTTGTACTGTTGGCAATAGGAGATTTTGCAAGTACTGAAGAGGAGTCAGAAATAAAAAGTGATGCTTAAGGGGAATGAAGTAGTGAGGCCATTGCCATATATTGAAGGCATGAGTTCACAGGGCCTGTATTTAGGAGTTGGATCAGGAATAGACTGGAAAGAACAATTCTGAGACATTCCAAAAATGAGTTGGTAATTGATCAAACATAAGTCATGTCAAAGAAGGAGTCAAAGATTATATTAATATTTTGAGTGAAATTGAGAAAAGGATCTCTATTTTTAAGGGGATCAGTAGGATTCTCTAAGTAGGGCACGCAATCCCCAGTGATGTAAGCACAAAAGCTCAGCCAAAAGTGAGGCAGGGCATGCTCAGATGGAAATTAAAGTCAGTGTGAGACCTTCTAGTAATCAAGTGCTGGCTAGTGTACAGGGCAAGCTCTGGCTTCCAACCTTAGGCTGATTCTTCCTGGTTAATGACCTAGAAGCTTCTGGTTTTGATTCTTGTTCTCTTTCTTGTACTTAGTTTGTGCTCTAGTTTATAATCAATGAGTCTTATAACACTTTTGGCTTTGATTCTTGACTACCCTATGTAGACATTTTGAGTCATTAATTAGTGAAAAAAGGGCTCATGGCAAGGTAAGAAACAACATTTTGCTGTATGGTATTTATTGAGTATTAGTTAATAATGGCAATAATATTCCTGGTACTTTAGTAATAATTATAAATTGTATCCTAAAACTTTTATTGAATCATAAAAACAATTATTTTATCCATCTGTGCAACTGATCATAGAATGTTTAATATAAAAATAGCCAATGATCCCAGGCCTCTTTCTACCTGAAGTTCATTGAAAAATATCAAAAGAATGAGATAACAGTAATAATAATAGTATTTGACATATAGAACTTTAAGGTTTAAAAAGTATGTAAAGACAACCTTCTAAACCAGGTACTATTCCCATTTTACAGATGAGCAAATTGAGTTTGGATTTTGTCCTGGTTCATATGCTGAGTATAGGAAATGGGATTAGAACCCAGATATTTCTCTTTTTAAAATTATTATTATTAAAGCTTTTTATTTTCAAAACATAGGCATAATTTGGAATATTCCTTTCCATCCTCTCCAGTATTTTGTTTCTGACAACCACCTTCCTCAAACAGCCCTCCCCTTTCTTATGCCTTTCCCCTTCTACTTCTGGTCTCCCTTTTATTACCCTCCCTCTTTCCTTTCCCCTTTCCCTTTCCACTTTTCTATAGGGTGTGAGACAATCTGTTAAGCTCAATATGTTTGATATTGTCTCTGAGGCAAATCTGATAAGAATAAGCTTCACAAAATGCTCATCTCCCCTCTCTTTCTCTCAATTGTAATAGATCTATTTTGCTTCTTCATGAGATGTAATTTACCCCATTTTAACTCCATTTTCCTCCTCTTCCAGTAGAATCCACTTTTCACTTCTATCTAGTTTCTTTTTTATATCATCACAATAAAATGAAATTATACCTGCACCCTCTAATATAGCCATAACAGAGATATAGTTCTCAAGAGTTAAACATATCTTCTTCTCATATAAGGATATACATTTTTTAACTTTTAAAAGAAAGTTATTTTTTTTCTTTCCTTTTTATCTTGTTATACTTCTCTTGAGTTCTGTATCTGAAGATCAAATTTTCTGTTTAGCTTTGGTCTTTTCATCAGAACTAAATGACATTCATCTGTTTCATTGAATGTTTATCTTTTCCCTGAAAGATAATGCTTGATTTTGTTGAATAGTTGATTCTTGGCTGCAATCCAAGTTCCTTTGTCTTTTATAATATCAAGTTCCAGGCCCTTCCATCCTTTGAAGTGGAAGCTGCCAGGTCCTGGATAATCCTGATTATGGCTCCTCAATATTTGAATTGGTTTTTTTTTTTTTTCTGGCTGCTTGCAATATTTTCTCTTTGATCTAATAATTCTGAAATTTAGCTATAATGTTCCTTGGAGTTTTCATTTTGGGATTTCTTTCAGGAGGTGATCCATCAATTCTTTCAATGTCTACTTTACCCTCTGGTTTTAAAACATATGGGCAGTTTTCCTTGATGATTTCCAGAAAGATGATACCTAAGCTCTTTTTTCATCAAGGTTTTCAAGTAGTCCCATAATTCTTAGTTTGTCTCTCCTAGGGTCGGTTGTTTTTCAACGAGGTATTTTACATTTTCTTTCTTTTTTTTTTTTTTTTGTTTTATTTTGTTTGACTCATTCTTGAAGTCTCATTGAGTCATTCACTTCCAGTGAATTATTTTCTTTAGTTAGTTTTTTTTTATCTCCTTTTGCATTTGGCCAATTAAACTTTTAATGAGGTGTTTTATTTATTGGATTTTTTTTCCCATTTCACAAATTCTTTCTTTTAATAAGTTGGTTTCTTTTTCAAATCTATTTGGTAAAGAGTCATATGATTTTTCCATTTCACTAAATCTATTTTTAAGTTTGCTTTAGATAATTTTTGTGTTTCCTTTTCCAAACTCTCTTGCAAAATTCTCATTTCCTTTTCCCATTTTTCTTCTAACTCTTTTTAAAGATCCTTTTTGAATTCTTCCAAGAGAGGCTTGTGAGATGGGGACCAACTCATAACCTTTGGAGCTTCATCTGGAGACAATTTGCCTTTAGTGTCCTCAGCGTTGGAGCCTGTTCTCTGTCTCCATAAAAGCTATCTATGATTAGAGTTCTTTTTGCTTTTTTGCTCATTTTTAAAGGTTTAGATTTGCTCTTAGGACAAAGGAAGATTGTCCCAAGTTTCTTCTATAGGTCTATATAGGCCCTGGGTCAGTGCTGCTGATTTCCTTCTGGTGCTGGTTGGGTGTGGCCAAGTCTGGGTTTCTGGTTTTCAGGGGCTCACTATTTGCCTTTTGTTTTTGCATTAGAGGTCTCACATCTAACTTGCTGATCCACTGGCTACTAATACAGGATAGAGTAGCCAAATTCTGCTGTATTTTGGCTAAGAACCTGCCAGCCCCCACACTGCCCTAGGTCCCTGTGCTGTGCCTGGCCTCAGTTGCCTCTTCTCTTCCCCTTCCTTCCATGCCTGATGGAAACAGGCCTTTCCTGAAGTTCTTCCAAAATACCTTCTGCTGGAAATTTGTTAATGTGTATATATGTATGAGTTCTGTCACTCCAGAACCAGTTCAGAGGTTTGATCTGGTGTTGATCTGAGGGACACAAGGAATAGCTCAGATAAAGACTTGTCTACTCTCTGTGATCTTAGCTTTGCCCCCCAGATATTTCTTACTCCAAATCCATCACTCTAACCACTATATCAGAGAATATATGCCTTCACAGAATATATAAGTATTGATTTTTGGAATATTTTGCATTTGCATAGTAACTTAACTGCTTTCAAAGAGTTTTTGTGTTATTTTGCCTTTCCAGCATGCAGATGAAGTAGGTGGGGGAGGTAGTAAGTCTTTTTTTTAAATTTAGTATAGATTTTTTAATGAATAATTATTTATTAAAGAAACATGTCCTTTGTATTTTATTTCTGATAAAAGTCATATTTTAAACACAGATATAAACATAAGGTTGGCAAAATTAGATAATTCTAATATATCCTCCAACAGTTAGTCAATAATGTTGAAAGAAAAAGGTTGGAATTATCAGTAATCATTAAAACATATCACTAATATTAATAAAAATGAAGATGAATAAAATTCCATCTTCACCTAATACTTGTAAATTTTCAAGGTTGAAAAAGTTTTAAATAAGTAAGACAAAACCAATAACTTTATTGTTATTTGTTGGTAAAGCAATTAATTAATCTAACCTATTTTTTATTTGTTTATTTGTTTTGTTTTTTAATTAAAGCTTTTTAATTTTCAAAACATATGCACAGATCATTTTTCAACATTAACCCTTGCAAAACCTTGTATTCCAATTTTTCCTTGCCTTCCCCTCACCTCTTCTCCTAGATGGCAAGTAATCCAGTATATGTTAAACATGGTAAAAATATATATTGAATCCAACATTTGCATATATATTTATACTATTATCTTTCTGCACAAGAAAAATCAAATCAAAAAAGGAAAAAAATGAGAAAGAAAATAAAATGCAAGCCAATAACAACAAAAAGTGAGAAAATGCTATATTGTGAACCACTCTTAGTTCCCACAGTCCTCTCTCTGGGTGTAGATGGCTCTTTTCATTACAAAACAATTGGAACTGGTTTGAATCTTGACGAGAACCACATCTATCAGAATTGATCATCATCTAGTCTTGCTGTTGCCATGTATAATGATCTCCTGGTTCTGCTCATTTCACCCAGCATCAGTTCACGTAAATCTCTCCAGGCCTTTCTGAAATCAACCTGCTGGTCATTTCTTACAGAACAATAATATTCCATAATATTCATATACCATAACTTATTCAGCCATTCTCCAACTGATGGGCATCCACTCAGTTTCGAGTTTCTGGCCACTACAAAAAGGGCTGCCACAAACATTTTTGCACATGTGGTTCCCTTTTCCTTCTTCAATATCTCTTTGGCATATAAGCCCAGTAGTAACACTGCTGGATCAAAGGGTATACACAGTTTGATAACTTTTTGAGCTTAGTTCCAAATTGTTCTCCAGAATGGTTAGATGCACAATTAATTCACAATTAATGCATCTACTAATGCACCAACAATGTATCAATGTCCCAATTTTCCCACATCTCCTCTAACAGGGAATGCATTTGATAGGCCTCTGGTCATAGTTCCAAATTGTTCTCCAGAATTATTGGATCCATTCACAATTCCACTAACAATGTATTTAATCAGTGTCCCAGTTTTCCCACATTCCCCCCAACATTTGTCATTATTTTTTCCTGTCATCTTAGCCAATCTGTGTAGTGGTATCTCAGAGTTGTCTTAATTTGCATTTCTCTGATCCATTGTGATTTGGAGAACCTTTTCCTATGACTAAAAAATGACTTTAATTTCTTCATCTGAAAATTGTCTGGGTAATTAGTCTTTTTATGACCACTTTGCAGATGAAGAAGCCCTGAAGGATTGCCCAAGGAGGTCATGTAATTAGTCAGGGTTTCTGAGTTGTAATGGCAATAGATTTCATCGGAGCAACCATTTGAGGATAAAATAAAAAATAAACTTAAAATAAATTGACAGAGGGGAACAGTGTTGGCATATTCTTGAAGAATTGACTCTGATTTACCTAGGTTTCTCAGGGTTCAGATGTGAAGGTATTTAGAGAAGAGCTTTAAGACAAGGTAAGTTTTATAAGTAGGAGAGTGCAGGAATTTGAAAACAATAATCACTGATAAATGAATCCTTTTGATGTAATTTCCAGATTTCTCTGTGCATGTACCTATGCTTTCTCTCACTTCCATGTCTAGTTATACTTTTTTTCTTTTTCTTTCATCACCACATAGACCAAGCTCAAATTTTTGCTAAAGTAAGCTATTTTCTGGGTTTACATATTTGACTTTCTTGTCTCTGGAAGGTATTGCTCTTTCATTTTACATAGGAAGTCAAAAATCCATCCTAAGCACTTCTTTCCCCAGGGGTAACATATACTATGTCCTCTATCTTATACTCTATAGGACTCTGAGGAGAGGACAGGCAAACCTCTTGTGACATAATATTGTGGCCCAGCTCTGTCTTATCTTAGAAGTCCCATCTCAAACTTCAACCCTGGGATTGAATGGATTTCCATTGATCCTCTTTATGCCTTCTTTATGTTTTCTTAATTGCCCTAGGCAAGGATGCAAAATATGGTTTTTCAGAAAATGACAGCTTTTTTTCATTCAGAATTCTTCAACTCCAAAGACCAGCTCTGTTTTTCATCAAGAGAAAATTACTTTTGAATTCCTCTGAGCTTCTCATTTCCCTCTCTCCTTCCATGCACCTCATTGTGAATCAGTTGGATCCTCTCAAGCATGCAATCCAATTACTTTTATTGTGAAGTTGAGCCATGATTGTCCTTAATGGTCAGAAAATTATCCAGCATCTAAAAAACAAAATGCACAATTAAAAATCCAGTCACAGAATTTTCCCTGTGATTTGTTTCTGACCTTAGAAAAGTATTTCTTATGTGCACTACTTTTTTAGGCATTTGACATTTCACATTTGTTCTCCATTTTTTTTTTTTTTTTAACAAATAGAAACTTGCTTTTTGAACCAGGATTATTCTAATTCATTCTGAATCTGAGATATTAGTTGAAAGTGTTCCTTAAGGAATCAAAAGTTTTTCATCTTGGCTTATGAGAATTATCAGGTTTTTAGGAGAAAATGCTGTTATTCATTAGTTTCAAACATGTCTGACTTTTTGTGATTCAATTTGGGTTTTCTTGGCAAAGATATTAGAATTATTTGCCATTTCCTTCTCCAGTTTATTTTTACAGATGAGGAAACTGGGGCAGAGTTAAGTGACTTGCCCTGAATCACATAGCTAATACGTGTGTGAGGCCAGATTTCAACTCATGGAGAGGATTTTTCCTGACTCCATGTCTGGCACTTTATACACCACACCACCCAGCTGCCCAAGGAACAATAGATAGCAGTGTTTTGATTCAATCCCTAACCCAACGTGGATACCTGGGCAACTTAGTGAATTTTGCAATACCTTTTTTTCTCTGTCAGAAAGAGAATGGAAGGAATATGAAGTAACCTTTTAGTCTTTTTGTCATTGTTAAAAAAAAATCTAGTTAAAATAAAGGTAGAGTGATAAAATAGAGTCCTGGGATTGGAGTCAGGAATGCCAGGTTTCAACTTCTACCTCTAACATTTACTAGATATGTGACTTTGAGCAACTGTCAAGCACTGTCATTTCTTAGTTTGTTAACAAATGCTGATTGAGCATCTACTCTGTGTGGCACTGTGCTAAACTGGAGTTAGAATGAAATTTCAAGAAAATTCTGGTTCTCAAGGAGGTCACAGTCTAATGGTGGATTCAACAAATGAACAAATAGGAGATATGTGTGTATACACACATGAGAATATATGTCAGCATATGTATATGTATGTGTATATATACACACATATATGTATGTATATGTGATAAGTTAGAGATAATCAACAGAAATAGGGCATTAAAATTAAGTGCCTACTGGGTACCAGATACTGTGCTAAATTCTGGGGATACAAAGAAAGGCAAAAAAAAAAAAAACAGTTCCTGCTCTTAATGAATTCATAATCTAACTTCTTTTTACCCTTGGACTGATCTAAAATCAAAGTCTGTTTGATATCTTCATTTCCTCAGGTTGATGACATCACAGATCCTTCAAATATTTATTACTAATGAAACTGGTGTTGCAGCTATGAAATATTCCAGGAATGCTTGCTGATAACAATTTTTTAACTGGCAATCTGGGAGATTTTCTGTAAGCGTCACATGGAAATTATTTTATTATGTGGTGAGATTGCTCCAGATAATCTGGAGACAGGGAGTCAGAGAACTTTATGAACTAATCATTGTCATGATGGAGCATCAAAGGTTTTGCAACGTGCTGCAATTGAATGTATGAGGGGAGGAGCTGTATCCTCCTACGCTTTAGGAGAGCCTGGGGAAGTCTTAGTGAGCAATGCCTGATGAGATGGACAAACAATCTAAGGCATGCTTGTGCTCATGTTATGCTGAATAATGCCAGCCAATTACAAAGGAGAAAAATTAAGTCATCTTTTTTTAGGCTTAATTGTAGTTGTCTGTCACTGTCACACCTATCAAATCAGCAAGCAAACATTTATTTATTAAATAGTTCTAGCATGTACCAGGCATTGTGATAGATACTGGGAATACAAAAATAAAAAAGACGGAGTCCCTGCTTTCAAGGAACTTACATTCTATCAGGCTAGATAACACTTTTAGATATAAGTACTTAAAAATAAACAAAGATAATTTTAGTAGATGTCACTGGGGGGGGGGGCGGGAATGGTGTCAGGACAGACTTTGTAGAGAAAGCAGTAGAGAGATAAGCTATAATTGAGAGAGCTAGGGATTTTAAGAGTTGGAGTTAAGAAAAGAAAGCATTCTAAGCCTGGCGGATAGCCTGTGTAAAGATACGAAGGTAGCAGATGGAAGCCTAGGTGTGACAAAGAGCAAGAAAACCACTTTGTGGAGAGGAGGGGAACTGCAGAATCTGTGAAGAAGTGAAATGTGTAATATGTTTGGAAAGCTCAGTTGGAATGGGGGTATAACAGACTTCATGTGCTCCATGGAGGAGAGTATATCACTTTAGGTAGTTGATGGTCACTAACCTTGCTGTGATTAATGAAATTATAGAACAGATTTTGCAAAATATTTCTGAGAAAAAATTTACTTTTTACCAATAATTCTTTTTAGGCAGACTCAGTCCCTGTTTGGAAAGAGCCTTGAATCTTGGAGTTAAGAGATTTGGGTTATATTTCAAGTTGTGTGTGTGTGGTTTTAAGAATCACTTCAAAATAACTTATTTCAGAAACACATTTAAGAATGTTACCAATCTGATATTAAAGTGATTCAATTCACTACCATTCAAACTACTAACATAACTAACTAATAACAAACTAATAACAAGAACAACAATGATAATCATAATGAGGGTTGTTCCAAGGATGCTCTCTTGGAACCAATAGAAAATGAGTTTACATTCCAATTCTTTTGTTGTTTGTTTAGTCATTTTTAGTTATGTTCAATTCTTTGTGACTTTATTGTTTTTTTTTTATTTCTTAACATATATTTCAAGTCTTTATCCATGTTTTACCTCCATCAATTAGATTTTAAGTCCCTTGAGGTTATTCATCTTTATTACCAAGGCCTCTAATACTAAAAACCTAAACTTCCATAAACCTGAAAAGGCTATATAAATGTAAGCTACATATGTGTGTGTGTGTGTGTGTGTGTGTGTGTGTGTGTGTGTGTATTACATTAGGAGTATTCATTGAATTGAATCAACTTGTAATTCTGGTGACAATTACCATTATCTATATTATTCTATTTTCTTTAAAAGTAAAAAGGAACTGGTTACAACTTAATCACTACTTCACAATGTGTGGTCAAATGTCATAAGATCACAGATTAAGAACTGGAAGGAACTTCAAAGTACCTTTAGTCTCTCATTTTACAGAAGCTTTGACTGGGTCAGGTAGTAAACAGCAAAGGTGGAATTTGAACTGAGATCCTTTAACATTAGAGCAAAAAGTTTTGTGGAATTGAGTTGTCTGCAAAATTAGGGGGATAAATTAGTCATCTCTAAAATCCTTTATATATTTCAAATTTCCTTTTAAAAATTGCCTTATGGGCCTTTTCTAAAGATTGATTTCTGTGTGGATGACTCAATATAATCACAAATCCTCCTTCCCCTTCTCTACATAGAACAAGGGTGATTGTCTGGTATAGGGAAAGCAACTTCACATAGTCAGGATTGAAAGAAGTACAAGAAGGGTTTTCCCCCTTTCTTTTCACCATATGGTACAGATCATCACCTACAGCTTCCTCCTCCTTGATAATTGCTCCCACTATTTAGTATCAGAACCCAACTCACTGCAAACACTGGGGTAGGAGATAGGAGAATTTTGAGCCTTTAAGAATGGTGGTACGGGTAGTAAGCAGAACAAGAAAGGAGAAAACAAAACTTGACCATTTTGGTTCCCCAGTACTTACTACTGATTAAAATAATTCCTTCTGGAACCATGTCATCATTTCCCATGCCTTAAAATTATTTGAATACTTTCCTCCTAAGCTCATTATTTGTAGGACATCTCTGAGAAATCTTATGGCAATTTTTAAGAAAAGTCAGTTTTCTCTTCTCCATAGTAGGTCTCCAACAAGTTCCAACTTTCCATCTTCTCTGGGACCTTTGCTAGATAGATTTGGAAGTTAACCAGAGATTTGGGGATGCATCAATCTTCAGGACTCTTGAGTTCTTTTGTTTCCCCTTTTCTTTTTTTAATTAATTTTCTTTTTTTAATTAATTTTCAATATACATTGCTTTATGAATCATATTGGGAAAAAATCAGAAGAAAAGGGAAAAACAATGGAAGACAAAAAAAAAACAGAAAAAAAGGAAGCGAATGCAGCATATGTTGATTTACATTCAACCTCTACAATTCTTTTTCTGGGTGCAGATGGCATTTTCTATCCAAAGTTTATTGGGATTGCCATGGACCACTGAACTGCTGAGAAGAATCAAATCTTTCATAGTTGATAATTGCACATTCTTGCTGTTATTGTGTACAATGTATTTATTCCTACTTCTGCTTGTTTCACTCAGCATCAGTTTGTATAAATCTTTCCAGGTGTTTCTAATATTAGCTTGTTCATTATTTTTTATAAAACAATAATATTTATTATCTTCATATACCACAGTTTAATTCCTCAAGTGATGAGCATCTACTCATTTTCCAATTCTCAATTGGAACTATAAAAAGAGCTGCTACGAACATTTTTGCACATGTGGGTCCTTTTCCCTCCTTCTGTTCCCCCTTTTCCATTTGCAGAGTTAATGGTAATATAAACGTGAAATTAGAGAAGGGACAAATGCAGAAAGATGATCTCTAAGGTTCTTTGAATTCTGTGGAACAAAGGCATATAAGAAGTAAATCCATTCTCATCAGCATTTTCATTATTATTGCTAGAGTCACCCAAAGGGTGGATTTTTTTTCAGGGAACTTAATTCCTCTTATTTCTTTCATGTCCAGGTGGGGAGCAGTATACACTAGCAGTCAGTGACCTGGAGTAGCTTCTCCAGCCTGTGTGACTTATAAGGCTCCCTCCCATGATCACCCGTGCTCCATTCTGCTAGTTCTCGTCTTAGCTTCCCCGCCCTATATCAGCCTGCCCATCCAGGAAACCAGAAGTGTAAACAAGGTGACAGGACTCAGTGTGATCTCTGCTAGTTTGATGCAGAAGAGAAAGGAGATGGGAGGCTGTACAAGAAAAGCTAGACACATGTGGAGGAGAAAAAAGGTATTGTTTGATGGATGGAGAAAAGAAGCTTTACCTGATAACCTGAATTTAATCAGGTTTTCTTTAGAATTATTTACAAAGATACTTAAGAAAGGAGAAGTCATAGGTGGTTCTAGGGATTAGGTGTCAAATTGATTTTTTATGTTTCTATTATATGGCACAAAGTAAGTGGAGATATTTTGCTTTAGTGGAGTTCTGTTTTAGACTTGATACTTATTTTAGGCTTTGATCATCTTGTAAATGATTTTTTTGGTCTTTCCTTCTCTCATCTCCCGTTGGTCAGTGGTGATTCATTAGGAGCATGGGTTCATTATACATTTCATCGGAGTGGGCACCCACCCAGACATTGTCTGGAACCCATAATGACTTGCTGATCCTTCATCTTAAGAATTGTGAGGTCTTGAGCCAAGGCACATCCTGTTGTTTTTCCTTTCTTTATCAAAAGGAAAGATTCTGACTCCAGTAAGAGAGGAGTTATCTTGGGCTTAGGTTTATTCTGGCATGTTTTCATATACCTCAAAACATTCTTCATAAATTTTATAAATTCACAGTCAATTTAATAGTTTCCCTGTAACTCATATTTTGTGGGCAGATCAATGATCGTTGATCCTTGTTACATGAATCAAAAATAAATTAGAAAAAAAGAAGAATCATGGAAATTTGGTATTAGAAGGACCTAAGCTTGAGGAGTTCTGAACTCCTCTTTTTTTGTCACCCTGGACAAATCACTTAACTTTATTGAAACTATTGTCTTCTCTAAAAAGTGGGATATAGGTACTTTACCTATCTCATAGGGTTGTTGTGAAAAAAGACTATAAGGTTCATAAATTTTAAAGAGAGGTTATTATTGCCAATAATAATTATGTTTATCTTTCAATACTTGCTCTTTTTTGCTATCTTCAAAGATACTAAGAATAATTTAAAAGACATTATTATAAGTAATAAACAATAGTAATTATAAGTATACACTTTTTTTGGAGGCAGCTGGGTAGTGCAGTAGATAGAGTTTTGGACTTGGAATTAGGAAGACCTGACTTCAAATCTAATTTCAGACAATTACTAGTTGTGTGACCCTGAGCAAGTAAATCACTTTTATTCTGTCTGCCTTAGTTTCCTCAAATGTAATATGAGGAAAACAATAACACCTACTTCTCAAGGTTTTTATGAGAATCAATGTAGATAAAATGCTTATAGCCTAGTCCCCCACAGATAGTGGGCACTTTGAATTCTTGTTTCCTTCATTTCTTTTACACATTTTGACTTTTGCTGTTTTCTAATATGATGTAGTAGAAAAAGCATGTGACTGGAAGCCACTAACTAGTGTTTTCATTCTAGTTATGCTATTAACTAATTGTGGCATCTTGGACATGCTATCCTACTTTTTTTGAACCTTATTTCCCTTGACTGCTCAATGAACTTCTTGGACCTTAGATCTCTAAGGCGCCTTCCAGTTCAGATATTTTATAATTTTCTAATCTTTTTCATTAATATCATTACTAGTATTTTCCAGAGATCAGGTCATATTTAATAATAGTAAATATTTAGCACAGATCATATTTAATTAAAACTTATATGCAATTTATGAGAATTTGTTTGATTTAACATTTTTAATTACCTTAAATTCTCTTCCTGTAGAAGTAAACATAATCTACTTGTACAGTATTGCCATGTCATTTGCATTGTTTTGTACATAATACTTTGGTGAAACACTAGACTAAAAAGCAAAGCAGATGACTCCTTTGTGGTAACATGCTAATATTTTGGTCTTTCATTCTCTGTTGAAGGTATAATCTACCTAACATTGTTAATTGGTCACACATACACACACACACACACACAATGACTGTAACTCAAAATATATTGCAAGGGGTAATTAGTTCCATAGCAACATTACTATAAACGGAGGATACATTCCTGAATAGACAAAAGTCAGAGTATAAAAATCAGTCTTTTTAGAGACCTCAGATTATAATAGAGCTAGTCTGAAAAGGATGAATAGCTGTCAAATCTAAGATGTGGAAATCATACACCAAGTTTTTTAAGGGACCCTTGAGACCTACTCACAGCCAGAGGAATTAGGAAGGGTTGTTGACTACAAGACAGGAAGGAAAAATCCAAGTGATGTCTTGGAAGTGGAATAGGAAAAGAAGCTAATTCTTTCCTTCTCAGTGATATAGAACAATTCTTGCCTTAAGATTGGGGGCTAATTATTGTCCTTGTATTCCTAGCACTGACTGCAGTGTCTAAAGCTTAATAGGACATTAATAAATCCTTGGTAATTGAATGTTTGATAGCAAAACCTTGAAGAGAGGAGAAGAAGGAATATAAAGATGTGCTAGAGAGACTGATGATGACTAACCCCATGATTTCAGCTTATTAATTATTATTAAACTTAAAGGTGTCGAGTTTTCTTGACTTAAGACTGATGTTATTGTAAGTGACTCTGGGCTCCTCTGTCTGCCTCATTGTAAAAACACACAACCTCTAACAAAGGTTGGGCTGTTTACATAAAACAGTTACAAAGGGTGGTTTCATTTTGATGAACCAGACAAAAATGGAGACCCAGGAGGTGGCAGCCTAGCAGAATACACATCATATATTCTTATGTGAGGGAGGGTGTCTTAAATTAACTGTATACTTTCAGTAAACTTTGTCTTTAGATCAACTGAGAGATATTTTTCTCTATTTTTTGAAATTCAGACTAAACTACCATCAGAAAGTCCTTTAACTTTTAATGTAAGACATACTAGAAGTGACAGCTATCGAGTTTGGAAATTGTTTCTCAAACAAACAAACAAACAACAACAACAAAATAAAAAACACTGAAAAAACAAAATAAAAGGCCTTCTGATTGTTCCACAACTAGAGTTGAGGGTTTAGGAACCAACTACCCTACCATCCTCTTTAAGAAATTCCACTACAAAACATGGCAATGCATTACAAAGCCACTTTCTCAACTTGTGAGTATTAAAGTCTTTAAAAACTTCAAGATTTTTTTTTTCTATTCCTTTACTCTCTGTCTTCAGAAACAGCTAGATAAAGAAAAAAATTTAAAATGTGTTACATAGAAATGCATTTTGCATGACTGTACATGTATAATCTATGTCAAATCACTTGTCTTCTCAATGAGATAGGGAGGGGAGGGAAAGAGAAAGAGAATTTGGAACTAGAAATTTGACCCTCCCAAAATGTTAAAATTGTTTTTACATGCAATGGGTAAAAATTAAAAATTAAAATTTAAAAAAGAAATAAACTTCAATCTTTTGTGGCTTTTATGATAAAATTCTAACTTAAAATAGGTGATTTTATATTACCTAGTAAAGAGGCCTTTAAGGAATTTGTTTTGATAAATAGATGAGTGTTTTTGGATGAACATATTAGTTATATGTAATTGAATGTTTCTAAAATGTTTTCAAATGGTTGGAATTTCCTTCTGTTAGTGTTGTTTGTGTGTTGTTTCACTTGTTTCTTGAAATCCCACTTTTTCTTTCACTGTAAGACTTGGCTCATTTGTATCCTCCCACATTCTTTATTGCTGTTACTCTTGAGTTTGGATTGTTGGCTAGGATATAGACCTCAGTGGGTTCTTTTAGAACATCATACCTAGAGCTATCATGAGCAAGGCCATGTGAAACAGATGTGAGGCAGTTTGAGTTAATATCACAGTCAAATGGATTGAACAAAAATTCAGCTTTGTTCCCTTTAGACTAGGAACATATGAGGTTGACTTTATGGATTGAAATCTTTCAAGATGTTTAGGAATTTCATTACAGGCTGCTTTCACCTTTTGAGATCTACTTAGGAATCATTTAGTTCTTTTAAAGTAAACTAATGGTTTATTTTAGCCCTCAGACTCTGATACATCATATTTACAATCCCTTTTGGAACAACACTTGGGTGTCTTATTATCTATCTTTGTCTTTAGACTTTTTCCACATCCCACTCCCTCAAAGCAACACACAAACTTCTGGTAGGTGTTAAGCTATTATTATTATTATTATTATTATTATTACTACCAAGCCCTACAGAGAAACATAACAAAATTAAAACAATGGTAAGAAGCCTTCCTACAGTATAAAACTTAACCATGAACTCTAATCCTACAAGCAAATAAAGGCTACTGGGTATTAATCTTCCCTCTTTCTTCATTGACTAAACCTCTTCTGGAACATCTGGCTTTTAGATTCAGATAACCTAGGCTTGTTTGGAAGACGATAATGGTAGAATTCTGGGTTTCATACTAAGTTGTGCAGTGGTTAGAAGGCACACTCTATTATCCCCACTTTACAAATAAGGAAACTGAAGCAAACAGTTTTAGTGAGAAGCCCAGGATTATACAGCTAGTAAGTATCCAAGAACCAAATGCTGACAGTATTTGGCTACAGCCATAGGACCACCTGGTGATTAGGACTCTGAAATGAGAGCCACAACCAAGATTTCTTTCATGTGGAGAAAAAAACAACAGGGTTGGGGGTGGATGGAGAGTGGTAAAGAAGAGAATAATCCAATAGAGGAAAGAGAGGAAAAAATAGTAGTTCAAAGGATCGTCTGATTATGGATGCAGTTGGTCCTGGAGAGAGGGTATAGTAGATAGAGTACTGGTCCTGAAGTCAAAAACAATTGGGTTTGAATCCTATTCTACTACTAGCTTTTTGACTCTTAGAACATCAGTTTCCATGTTTGTAACATAATGGGGATGGACTAGATGGCCTCTGAGGTTCTTTTAGAACTATAATCCAAGATGACATCTAGGATATTTTCCAGTTCTATTTCTATGAATCATCTCTAAGGAAATCAATCCATCTTCCTCTCCTGTAAGAGTTGGAAGCAGAGAACTGAGTCTACTAGAGAGGTAATGGGGAATGGGACTAAAGGAGTGTTTCTGCCATGTAGTGAAAGACTTTGAAGTAAGATGATAAGTTGGTATCTCTTTTGGTATCCTGGGGGCAGAATACAATCTGGCCTGATCCTAATTATAATTGTGCTCAAACCAAATCTTCTGATGTTAAGTCCAGCAAATCTTCATGCATTTTGCCATCCATTTTTTCATTAAAAATTTATATTTTAGATTATACAAAAAAAGACATAAATGGTCAATAAAAGTAACTATATGGAATTTTAAATGCTGCAGGAAATATGTGACCTTGTTAAGTTTTGTCAATAGGGTTCTGGACATCCTATTTGTAAGACAAAGGACAATGTTTTAGTAATCCAAGTAAGACATTAAACTACATATTATCATTTTCAATTCAACATCCATAGTTAATGATAATCATCATTTTCCAATATGAAGGATAGCTTTGAACATTTTAGATGTTTAATGAATACTTGTTTATTGATAGAATTTTCTTCTAAATTTGTATATTGTAATGTTATTTTTTACTATATTAAATTGTATTATATTAAATAATATGTTTATATATGTATATTTTTGTATATATATATTTGCTTTTTATATGGATCAATGTAAATGGTGGTATATTATGTTATATTGTATTCTGTTAGTCTATTTTATATGTTGTTATTATTGTTCAGTTGGCCAATCATATCTGACTCTTCATGACTCTGTAGACTCTACTATCCATTTATATCTGTAGACTATACTATCCATAGACTACATTATACCATTTCTTTGCAAAGATATTGGAGAATTTGTCATTTTCTTCTTCAGTTCATTATACAGATGAATAAGCTGAGGTAAATAGGATTAAATGATTTGCCCAGGTTCACATAGCTAATAAGTGTCTGAGGCTAGATTTGAACTTGTCTTTTTGACTCCAGTTGGTGCTCTGTACACTGTGCAACCTAACTTCTCTATTCATATATACTTGTTGATTAAATTTTTTTTTATTTTCTCAATCTGTATATGATATGGCAATATATTATACTGTATTGTATTCTTTTAGGTAGCATGTTATAAACACACACATGCATATATATATATGTGTGTGTGTATACATATATACATATGTGTAAATGTGCATCTGTATTTGAGTATGCTGTTAAGGCATACTTCTTAATGTTAAGCCCCACCTATGGCAAAGCTAAATTGTTTGCATTCAGTCATCACTTGAAGGAAATTACAAAGTCTGCAAAGAGCTGGAGGTAATACAGACATAAAAGTGGCCATTATAAGCCCTGTGCAAAATAAGCTCACAGACAGAAATAGCTCTTTTTGTTGGCTCATTTCAGAAGAGTAAATTAACACAACAATGCCTCTTTTTGGTGTTCTTATGTTAAGCTTAAAATTCACCATATAATTTTAATTCACGTTGAGATAAATGCAAGAAAGTTTCACAGAAAGAATATCATCAGGCTATCATGGATTTTGTATGCACCATTCCATTGCCTTTACCTTTGAAATGCATCAGGGATGTTAATTTTACACTTATAAATCATGTTTGTTTCTTGAAAGAAAAAATCAAATCTAATCTTCTTTTACTATTCTAATTTCACCGGAGTCAAGAGATTTCAGATGATTCTGGAAGAGCTACATGCACCTTTGGCAGCCAATTCAAAATTATCCTGTAAAGAATGCTCAAATCCAATGGCCCTTTGCAAATATTTAAGGAGCACTTTAAGTATCTCTTGGGGATGGAACTGAAAACTCATGAATTAAATAAAGCCTTTAACCACTGGCCTATGCTGCTATTGCTTCTTGATAGCAAAATATAGGAACGGTAATAATGATTTGTTTGTGAGGCTTCTCTATCCTAGCACTTTATGCTTTTCTAGTAATACAATTTGCACTAAATTATAGCATTTGTATCAGTGTTTATAATCACCATCTAAAGAAGCATGTATAAAGCATTTATTGGTGAAGAAATGGGATATTCTTTACAATATTAGCCAAAGAAGAATAAGAAAAAAGTAAGTTATATATTAGGCAGTTGAGTATCAAGTGCTATCTTTTTAAGTGATGTAAATTTTGGAATCATGACCAAAAATTCACAAGTGACAGCTGTCCACCGTCTTTCCTGAAGTCATCTATATTATTTAGCAGAGTAAATCATAAATAGACTTTTGAACTAGGACAATCTCATTGGACCCATCCTTTTGCTTCCCTGAGTCACCATCTCAATGGGATATTGAAGGGGAGGTTCAGTAGAATAAACAGTGGAATCCTTGTCTGGGAGTGTCTGCCTGGCAATTGTTTCATGGCAAAGGAAAATAAAAAAGCTCTGCTCCATTCACTGGCTCTTTAATTTGGATTACCAATGATAAAGCAGTGGCTACGGCTAAGGTAGGATGCAGAAACATTAGTGCTAATATGCTGCAGAAAGACAAGATAAATCAGCACAGCTCTCATACATCACTAAGGGAGAAGCTGATTGCAACTTGACCATGTGCCTGAGTAGTTACATCAGTGGGAAGAACGGAAGAACATGGATTAAAAGTCTAAAATGTACCCTTAAGGCTATTGGCTGTGCTGAACCTGTAAGGAGACCTCAGTGTAAGTTTCAGTTTGTTTTATATATACATATACCCTGTGTAGATGATTCTGTGAGTAGCAGGTACCTACCTTTCTCTTCTCTCTGTGTTTTCACTGGTTTGAGAGTGTTTATTTATATTAGATTTTATTTTGTCCATATTTAACATTAACATAATGGAGTGAAGTATTTAATAGAGGATAATTTAGTACTGTATCTATCTTGGAATGAAATTTAAAAATTTTTCATTACTTAAGACTATTAATGTTTTGAAAGTTTGTTTGTTTTAAATGATATTTTAAGGTACAAGTGCAATTCCTTTGCCATACATTAAGAAATTATAAAGGGGTTGTCTTTTGGAAGGGGAGGGCAACTCACCATTTCTGTAGTGTTGTCTTTTATTTTGAAATACTGTGAATATGCAAGTACAACCTCCTCAAAAATGCATTCTATTTCTACTGCTGGGATGTTTGTATTGTTTTATAGCTGTTATTAGGCAAAATAATCATAAAGGGTGTTTTCTATGGACCTTTTTATATTCCAAAATTAAGCACAGATGGTAATTTCCAGCAGTTTTAAAAATTTGTCAATTATTTAATTTAGCATCACTTAAGCATCTGCAAAGAGAGGAGGCTGCGATGGCAAGGAAACTGAATAAGCATTGATTGCTAGTCTGAATTACATTTTAAAAGTTTTTTGCTGCAAATCTCTGATTTCACAGTTTATTTTTACCAAATTAGATTATCATATCTCATTATCAAGGCTGGAGTGTAGCAATGAATGGGTGGAACTCTCTCAGCTATCCCACATTTCCTGTCAGAGCAAAGCTGTTACTGATTGTTACTCAGAGGAAAATTCTAATGCCAATGCACAGAGCAACATACTTAAATAATGCATGCTCAAGGGGAAGGGAAGCCAGGATTTTATGGCTGAGGCAGTGGGATAGTGCTTTTGTACAGAAGGGAGTCTGCAGAAGTGTGAGCAGAGAATATTCTGAAGGAAGGATGTAACTAACCTAATAACTGGCCACAGGCTATATCCCAAATGACATTTCAAAACTAATCTTTAAATTAACCACTCAAGCCATTATATATTTTGAGGGGGGCCAAGAGTGGATGGGATTTAGAGTGTCAGTTACAACAGAGCCCCCTGACTGAAGATTCAGTGGAAAATTGACTTCAAGAGGATTGGTTGGTAGAAGTGGGCAGAGAATGAAGAGGGGAAAAGTTGCCCTAGAGCACTGGGGTATCTTACTTGCAGGATGAAGTTTTGGCATGGTAGACCTGCTAGTGAGAAAAACATTGACCAATTAATTATCTGTGTTCTATCTAGTATGTCTTCGATCCTGCAATAATTAGAGGCATATGTCTGCTGAATCCTAATCTTTTTAATTGTCGATAGAGCAGCATGCGATCTGCTAAAAATACTCTTGAGCATTCATTTCTGCAATAATGTTTGCTGCCAAATATGTTAGACCAAGAGGAGCACTAGTCCAGTGATGGCTGCACTGAATAGTTGAGTTTCTGAAGTAATGGACAAAGTTGAGAATGGTTACACAGCTGGCACAGCAGCTGCATTCAGTCGTTAGCTCAATTTGGCCCTAAGTTTCCTTAATTTATCCTTATTCCCTGGAATGACCAAAATAGCCAGAATGTGTTCAGTCTCAGGTCATTGCAAACCAAACAAGCTGTTTTTAAGGAAGTGCCTTTTCTGTAGAGTCAACAGCAACAGTGACCAAATACAGTATTGATTACATGACAAAGTTTTAATAATAATAATAAACAGCAAAAGTAAAGACAAAGCAGTAGAATGAGGTACGATGGCCAAAAATCAGGAAAAGTTAAAAGGATCATTGGGTTACTAATTGCCTCTAACTAAAGGACATAAGGAAAATCCCACTATAAAACCAATAGTAATTACTTTGCAGTTAGAGAAAAAATAAATATGCCTGTGAGTTGGAAGGAAGCCTGGTAACTGCAGTTCTTTTTTTCTCTTAAAAATATATTATTTACATTTTGTTTGGGACTGGGTCATGAAGGTGTCAGAGAGAGCTTTATTTTGGTTAAGAAGTGTTCTATGAATAAATGAGTGTGACAAGGAAGCTAGAAAGCAGGCGGGAAACTTGTAATAGAGACAGTTATCTTCTGTTCTTCTCATCACAAATATATAATCAATATCTACTATGGTATAGGGTACAGTAAGGGTTACCAAAGAAGTAAGACATATGATCCATGCCTTCAAACACCTCATAGTCTAACCCAATAGATACCAGCAGTGGGGGATAGCTGCTAAAACATATATGTGACTTTAAGATCTTGGACTTGGTCCCAGTGTCAGCACATTCTGGGAATCTTTTAAGAAGAGCATTGAGAAATGCAGGAATGTTCAGGAAAAAGTGGTTGAAATTATAAAGAGAGTTCATCGTGACACTAGAAATTGAATGGTGATATTTAGCCTTTACAATGGAAAACTTAAATTGTTGGGTTAACATAACTGTCTTTGAGGTGACAGATTTGAAAGCAGAGAGTATAAGATTCAGAGACTCACATTTCACCTCAATGTAGGGGAAAAACTCCTTAATAATTAGAATCATTCCAAAATGGAATGCCTCAGAAGGCAGTATATTCTTTACTAAAGGTTTTCAAACATAGCCTGGAAGGTATATATATATATATATATATATTAGGTATGATGTGGTTGGGCTAAATGTGTGTGGAGATTCTTCTAATTCAGTGATTATGTTCTTATTTGGGGAAAATAATGAACATATAAGAAACAATATAAATCTAAAATGCAGAATGTTTTCATCAACATTTTTTAAGCTGTGGTGATTCAAAAGAAAACATAAAAAAGAACAGGGCAATGAATAATCAGATATTAAGAAATTATCAAAGGAGGGCTAGATTAGGGGAGAAAAAGTTTGTAGAAAGTTGGACCTGAATTGGTTCTTAAAAGCTTGATAAGATATAGACACAGGAAAATAGAAGGGAATGGATCTCAAAAAGTGGAGAGGAAATTTACATGAATCACAAGAGTGAGCATTAATTAACATGATGGTTGTGGAACATTAAGGAGACTAGTCAGACTGAAAAATTTGTGTTAGGGAATTTAACAAGATTGGCAAAAGTTATGGAAAACCTTGAAAACTAGGTACCAGACATTACACTTAATTTAGTGGGCCCCAGGGAATTGTAACTTCCAGAGCAAGATAGTTACAAGTTGAAAACTGGAGCCTAGGATTATATAGACTTAAGACTTTAGAGGTGGTCATGTACTTCACTCCTTAATTTTTAGATGAGCAAATGGAGGACCAGAGAAATTAAGTGATTTGCCCAGTAGCATTTAAAGAGGATTAGGCTAGCAGATAGTATTTCAGTTAAATGGAAGAGCAGTGATAGTGGCATCTGAGACACAAATTAGAAGGTTGCTGTAGTAATTCAGATATGAGGTGAGTAGGATAATTGTTGTGGAAATAGAAAAAATTTAAGCATTTTGAAAAATACCAACATGGTGACAGCATGTAAAAGTTAAAGGTGAAGTAAATGGCAAAAATTATATTCATATAATATAAATATATACACACATATATTTGGTCTAGAAAACTGGACTAATATTATTGTTCTTAAAAGAAGTTGTCAAAAATGACAAGGTTTAAGGAAAATAATTTTGATTTGGCTTTGAGTGTATATAATGATATTATGATGAGTATTATATGGTGATAATGGGGAAATCATTCGCAAAAGAATCTCCTAATTAATCATGACCATCTAGAAGTTTCAAGAATAAAAAGGAAAAAAACTGAAAAAGCCATGAATGGGAGGGTGAAGTTATGGCGTCTCAGTTAAGTTTGATTCTAGAGGAAGGAAAATTATTAAAAAAAAAATCTAATTAGACAAGGAACAGAGGATTATCACTTTTAATGAGAGAAGGTAAAAGCATAAGATATTATGAAATAGCAAGTGTGTGTTTATATTTTTTCTCAGGCAATATCCAGGATCATCATAGGGCTTTTATGTAATCTCAATATCTATTTATGTTTCCAAATGAAAGAATTGCCAGAGAGTGCCTGAAATTATAGTGATTGGGGTGGGGAGGAGTTAAAATTAAGAAGAAGAAATTTCAATATAGATTCATTGCAAAGAATGTTCTGATTTAAAGGGAGGAGATTGATGTGCTTCCCGGTGACTCAAGAATCAACTCAGAGATCCTAAAAATCAGAATGTGAAGACTAGAATCACATATAGTATACACCAAGAGAGTTTAGAAAAGATAGTTTACATTTTAATAGGAAGTTAAAACATGATAAGTGGATTAGAAAAAACAAAACTCTATGAAAAGTCAAAAGGGAAAAGATCCTCTTTTCAAATAAAATATGGTTTGAAATTTTTGAATAAATATATTTTATGAGTTTATGACATTTTAAAAAGTATATATTACTTCAGAATAATAGATATTCAGAAAACCTAGAAAACTTCCCAGCATCTCTGTCTTACCTCACTGCCCCATTCTTTACTAAGTAACAGCAATATGAAGCAATTTTCTGTTTGATTCAAAGATGCTACCATTCTTATTTTTATGTGTGACTTACTCCTTAATTCATGTATTTTCTTTCAATTCTTGTTATAGACTCTAGGATTATAAGCTATGTACTGAATACAACCAAGTCTCAGAGTTTTAATGAGCATCCTTTAGACATTCCTTATAAGTAGTCATCCTGCTTCTGTTTGAATACAACCACTGATGGTGAGCTCATTATTCAATAAAACAGTCTATTCTAATTTGAGGTGGTTCTGATAATAGAATCATAGGATTTAAGAGTTGGAAAATACCTTGGGAGCCTTGTAGTCCAACCTACATCTGAAAAAATATATCTTTTTTTTTTTTTACTATAAAATATCTTTCAACTGGCATTCCAATTCCAACTTCAGCTTGAATATCTCCAATCAGAGGAACCCTGCCGCCTCCCAAGGTAGCCCATTCCACTTCTGAACAGTATTAATCATTAGCAATTTATTCCTAATAGCAAGTCTAAATTTGTCTCTTTGAAACTTCCACACATTACCTGGATTCTTGGAGCTAAGAGTAAGCTTAATCTTTTCCTTACAATAGCCCTTTAAATATTCCAGGACAATTGCAAATATTGCTTGTCGAAAACATATATGCCTAGCTTCAACTTCTTCAGAAAGAAGTAGAACAGAGGGGCTGATACCCAAAGAGCCCAAAGAGAGAGGCTTCCCCTCCTACTTCTTCCCTCTCCCATCCATGCAGTTCCAATTTGGCCTTTCCATTTGACCATACCTGAAGCAAAGTCCACTTGTACTTTCCTGATTGTGACTTGAGTTTATAGGATGGAAAAAAATGTGACATAGAAGAAGGATAAAAGAATTACTGACACTTTTAAAAAAGCTAGATAATAATTCTTTCCATAGAGGATATAACAGACCCTTTGAGGAGAAATAAGGATGAGTATCTCAAATTGTCACTTGAAGAAGAGATGGATAGTTAAGGTCAATGGCACTCTGCTAGGGTACCAAGGTGGCCATATGATCACCTGACATGAACAATAGGGAGGTATGCTGTTTTCCCAAATAATATATTTGAGACATGACAGGAGAAGGGAGAAGTATCTTGAAATATATCAAACTTAATGAGAAATACTCTCATTTTTCTATACATAGAAGGACAAATATTACTAGAAATAACTTAAGAAGCATTGTTAGTCCCAAAGAGATACTAAAGAAGGGAAAGGGACCTGTATGTGCCAAAATGTTTGTGGCAGTCCTGTTTGTAGTGGCTAGAAACTGGAAAATGAATAGATGCCCATCAATTGGAGAATGGTTGGGTTCATTGTGATATAGGAATGCTATGGGATATGATGGTTCTTTAAGAAATGACCAGCAGGACGAATACAGAGAGGCTTGGAGAGATTTACATGAACTGATGCTAAGTGAAATGAGCAGAACTAGGAGATCAATATATATCTCAACAGCGATACTGTATGAGAATGTATTCTGATGGAAGTGGATTTCTTTGACAAAGAGACCTAACTTAGTTTCAATTGATCAATGATGGACAGAAGCAGCTACACCCAAAGAAAGAACACTGGGAAATGAATGTAAAACTGTTTGCATTTTTGTTTTTCTTCCTGGGTTATTTTTATGTTCTGAATCCAATTCTTCCTGTGCAACAAGTGAACTGTTCAGTTCTGCACACATATATTGTATCTAGGATATACTGCAGCATATTTAACATATATAGGACTGCTTGCCATCTAGGGGAGAGGGTGGAGGGAGAGAGGGGAAAAATCAGAGCAGAAGTGAGTGCAAGGGATAATGTTGTAAAAAAAAATTACCCTGGCATGGGTTCTGTCAATAACAAATTATTATAATTAAAAAAAGGAGAAAAAATAAATTAAAAAAGAAGCATTGTTAGAGATTAAGTCATAAGAAAGAAATAGAAGATCTTTGAAATACACACTGCTTCCACTTGAAGGTAGAGGATTCAACAAATTAAAAAATGGATTTGGGGTGTAAATTGGTTAAGAAAATGAGGATTTTAGGTGAAAATTGAATTTCTGGCGCATGGTCCAGGATGTTAAGCCATGGCTTAACATACAAGGAGATAGAGACTTAGCTAGGAAAGGAGTTCACCTAAGAAGGGATAATAAAAACATGTTTGCTATGGACTTGTGATTCTGCTAAAGAAGAGTTTAAACTGAAAGTGGACTAATGATTATAAGAGAGGCAGAAGATGTATATTTACAAGTATTCGAGTATCAGGTGTGACTTAAGAAGGGAATTATCACTTTAGAGGATTGCTAAAAATCATAGAAGACAAAATCCAAGAAAGGGAAGAAATAAACCTATAGCTTCACTTATCTATGGTAGTTTAGAATGGAAGTAAATTGGTCTTACAGATCTAGTGTGATATAGTTGATGATTGGAGTATAGATATAAAAGGGGGAGTAGACCCTATTTAAAAATAACAAGTTAGACTTAAGGCATGGTAGAGTTATATTTTAGATCAAAATATGTAGCCATGTAAATTACTCTACAAATTCAGGATGCAGCAGAAGCAGGAAAAGTTGATAAGGAATTAGGAAAGATTTGGGTAAGGATTAATAGATAAGGAACGAGGAGTGGTGGTGGTGTGCTAGTATATTGTAGAAACCCTGAACAGAAGTAGGATATGGATGATGTTTGAGAAAAATAATTAAAATTCTCCAGTGGAAGTCATTTCATGATCAAACATGAAATTTTGTTTGGTTGTTAATGCCCTTTATCTTCCTTTCTTTACTCCTTTCCACATAGTCTACAATTGAGTGACATTGGGGTGTTTGCTACGATTTCCAGAAGACATTCCATTTCTGGATCCTGGAATTCTCTCCCTTCTCATCTCTGTCTCTTGGCTTCTTTAGGTATCAGTTAAAATCTCATCTGCAAGAAGTCTTTCCTGGTTTTCTTTAATGTTAATATTTTCTCTCCAAGATCATCACCAATTTATCCTGCATATAGTTTGTTTGTTCATACTTATTTGCATAAGCTTGTGAAAGAAGGAACTGTTTTTTTGTTTTCTTTGTATCAGCAGTACTTAGAACAATGTCTTATACATGGTAGGTGCATTATAAATGTTTTATTGACTTGTTGGTATTTGATGACTCTTAAAAATTGTGGAACTGTAGCAATAACTATCAATGAATTAGGGGAATACATTTATTTTATTTATTTATTCTTCAATAGTATTTTGTTTTTCTAAATACATGTAAAGATAGTTTTCAACATTCATTTTGGTAAAATTTTGTGTTTTAAGTTTTTTTTCCTCCATCCCTTACTTCTTCCCTCCCCAAGACATATGAATTAAACATGAGCAATACTTTAAAACATATTTCCATATTTGTCATGTTGTGCAAGAAAAATCAGACCAAAAGGAAAAAAAAGTGAGAAAAAAATCAAACAAAAAGGTGAAAATATTTAGTTCTCTTTCTTGATGCAATTAGCATTTTCTATCTCAATTCTATTTGAACTGAATGCATTTTTTTGGTCATGTATATTTCTATAAGATCATGTAGGTACAGACGTAAGTAAATTTAAAAAGTTAGAAAGAATTGTATTTGCAGAATAATGTTGGGATTTGAAGTTTCTGTTTCATATCAGTTTTTATGTGATTTGGAAGACTGTGCTGACTCAGTCTGGAGAAATAAACTATGCATTTAAGCCTACATATTTCAAATTTTAGTTAAGGTCATTTGCTAAAGAGAATAAGACATATTTCAAATTACTTTTGCATCAGGAAAACAAGAAAGCAGAAACCCATTTTATTCATGTAAATAACTTCATTCCTAAATTAACTCCCAATCCAATTTTTAATTATTGCAAGAGAGATTAGAAAAGGTGAGACAGCTTCATTTGCTGGACTATTGTCACCCAACGTCCGGAATGGGCTCGAAAACTATTTCAAAATTATTGTTCAGGCTAAGCATCTCAGCAATCAATTTCTGAAATAATAAGAAGTGAGTTAAGAACCCTTAATCAATACCCTTCATACAGGTCATAATTTTAATTATGAAGGCAGCATTATAGTGCAAGTGCACTGTTTGGAGTTGGAAGACCTTGGTGTGGAATCTTAGTTCTGTCATCTATAGTACAAGCTATGGAACCTTATATGGGCAAATCTTTTAAGCCTACTGAGATTCAAAATACTTATATTTAAAATCGGGGATTGGGGAGCTGTTCTCTAATTTCCCTTTTTTGACTCAGTCTATAATCCTATGAAAGACATTTGCTACAATGTTTCTATGCCATCCATGGAGAATTCTTAATTAGTTTCATTACTATAGTGCTTCTAGAATATCCCGAATGGAAATGTTGTATTATGAATGAAATATATGGAGCTGAATTTAGGATGGAGAGGATTTAGAGTGCAAGATATTTTACAGTTACCCCATTTTAATTCACTCATCGTACAGATGAGAAAACAAGCTAAAGGTGAGTTGACTCACCTAGGACATGCAGGCTTCAAGTGGCACAAGAAGAGCTGGGGACCAAGATCCTGATTTCAAATTCAATTTTTTTTCCCCAATTAGCCCTTACTGTTTATGTAATGGCATTGATAATGAAAGCTTCATATTTTTGGTACACAAGATCTTTTTCTTCCCTTTTAATCCATTTTTTTTTCCTGAAGATTTTCTGAAATTTTTCTGAAATGCATTTTTTCCATCAATAATTTTCAGGAAATGAGAGAAAAAAAAAAAGAACTGCTAGTGAAAAAAAGGGGATCATGAATTATTTCTACTTCTTGCCTTAAAAAAAACCCCTCCAGTGCTCAGGACAATGCCTAGTGCATAATAACTGCTTAATAAATATTTGTGGACTGACTGTTGTGATAGAGAATCATGGCCTTTGGAAAATATCTCTAATTTTAGCTCTTGGTGAGCCTTTGGGCCTTGCTTCTCACTTCTCCAAAAGTAAAGCATTTATGATACTTTGGAATAATATTAAGAGAAAAGCTTATGAAATATTGAATTATTAAGTACACTTGAGATGGAGAATTTTGATTGGCTCATGTCTAGATCCTAGCAATAAGTCAGATTTTGGGCACTAGCTTCCCAGTATTGATTTTAGGAAAGATCTGTTCTTATCCTAAGTGAACTAGTTCTTCAGTAATATAGCATATTGCAATAGAATTGAGGTCATTTTAATTTAACCCTTTCCTGTTCTATGAAGTTGCAAAGTTAAGTTCTAGTGTTCTTAACTTTTTTGAAAGAACTACAAAAGATATGAGAACACAAACCTAACAATTTACTTTCCCACACCATGGACTAGCCTGGAAATTCAAACAGTTCTCTGGATCAGAAGTTCTTAATTTGGAGTCATGAACTTATTTTAAAATTTTTTGATGACTATATTTCAATATAATTGATTTCTTTATAATATTACATCTTATTTTATGCAATTAAAAACATTATTCTGAGAAAGTTTCCATTGTCTTTACCAAATTATCAGTGAATACCATAGCACACACAAAAAAGTTTAAGAATCCCTACATCAAGAAGAACCCTTTTAAACCGAAGACTGCTGAACTCCAGAAGTTACACAAGGGAATGTAGGCAAATTTTTTTTAATTACTTTCCCAAAGTGTCATGTCAAAAAGGGCCTAGGTTAAGGCCATATGGATTTTATCTTTGATAATCTATTTTTATATAGGCAGTTCCCTTAGTGACAAAAACAAAAGAAAACTTTATTATTGTAATAGGTTTCATATTCCAATATTATATAAATTTGAATCATATAAATTTAGTTCAAGAAGGAACTTTAAAGACCACATTATTCCAATTTTCTAATCCTAGATGTGAGGAAATTGAAGGCCAGATAAATTAAGGTATTTGTCCAAGCTCCCATAGCTATAAGTTAACTGAGTTGAGACTAGAAGCTAGTCATTCAGATATCCAGTGCTCTTTTCACTATATTAAACTGACTGCAATAAGTACAGATGTGGAGTATATATTATGTAGGTCTTTAAAGAAAATTAGACAACTATCTTAAAAGTAAAATTGTAACTCCTTGGACTATAACATTTTGTCTTCTTATACATTTATATTTTTATTTTTAAGATACTTATTTGAATAAATATCTTTACAGCAGGAACTTTGTCTTACTTGATTGACAGAGATGTGCAGGTGGAAGGATATAACTTCCTCATTTTACAAATAGGAAAACTGAGATCCTCAGAAGCTAATTGAATTGACCAAAGTTATAAAAGCAATAATTGTCAGAATCAGAATTTTAACCCAGTTTGTCTGACTTCAAATAAAATATTCTTTCCTTTACAATGTCCTTTATCTTTCAATCCCACACAGTGCATTGAACAGAGCTGGTGCTTAATGAATATTTGTTGAATAAAAGATAGATGACTTTTACATTGGTTTAAATTTTGCAAAGCACCCTCATACATTATCTCCTTTGAATTTTACAACAACCCTCTGAGATCAGTATTCTAGGTATCCTCGGCCTACAGAAGAGGAAACTGTGATTCTGAGAACTAAGTTATTAGTCCATTTTCAAAAAGCTGTTGACCCTCTTGGTATTTGAAGACCAAGGTCTACTAACTTCAGATCCATCACTCTATTCACTAATTATAGCAAATGAGTCTTCCCCTGGTACATTCTGACTATCCTACTCAAGGACCTGATTAAGTTCTGTGGAAAAAAAAAAAAACCTCATTGATTTAAGAAAATGGCAATTATCACTTAACAACTTGTGGAAATGGTACATTTTCTTCCTTACTAATACTACAAAGATAAGTGTGGGAGATAGGAAATGTGAGATTAGTTTCTTGTCTCTTATTCTGAGACTACCAATGCTCAACACATGTGACTCTTTAAGGACTTGTTAGTGATACAGAAGTTGAAGATTAAATAATGCCATCCCTATTATTCCTATATAATAAATATCTAATAGTAATTAAAGAAGCTTATTTTAAAACTATGGAGAGCATTTCTTTTTTAAAATAGATCCAGTGCCTTTTTTTTTTTTTTGGCTGGGGCAATTAAGGTTAAGTGATTTACCCAGGATTACACAGCTAGGAAGTGTTAAATATCTGAAGCCAAATCTGAACTCAGGTCCTCCTGACTTCAGGGCTGGTGCTCTATTCACTGTGCTATCTAGCTGTCCCAAGATCCAGTGTCTCGATTACTAAATTCTTATTTTCATATGGAAGAATTTGGTGGATGCTAAAATAGTCAGTTAATACCATTAAAGAATTCAAGGACTTAGCTTAGGTTTAAGACCAAGAAAAACTGCTTTTTTTCCTTCTTTTTTTTCCCTTTTTTTAAATTAAAGCTTTTTATTTACAAAGCGTATGCATGAGTAATTTTTCCAATATTGATCCTTGAAAAATCTTTTGTTCCAAATAATCCCCTCCTTCCCCTCACCTTCTCCACTAGCTGGCAGGTAATACAATACATGTTAAATATGTTAACATATGTAAAATCGAATATACGTACACATATTATACAGTTATCTTGCTGCACAAGAAAAACCAGATCAAAAAGGAAGAAAAAAAATACTGAGAAAGAAAACAAAATGCAAACAACAACACAGAGAGTAAGAATGCTATGTTGTGGTCTACACTCAGTTCCCATAGTCCTTTCTCTGGATATAGATGGTTCTCTTTATCACTAAACAAGTGGAACTGGCTTGAATCATCACATTATTGAAGAGAGCCATGTGCATCAGAATTTATCATCATCGTATAGTCTTGTTGCCGTGCACAATGATTCCCAGGTTCTGCTCATTTCACTTAGCATCAGTTCATGTCTCCAGGCCTCTCTGAAATTGTCCTGCTGGTCGTTTCTTACAAAACAGTAATATTTCATAACAAATACTAATTTTATAAGAAAGAACTTCCACATGAATAAAAAAAATATCAGGCCATAACAAGTTCCTGTGTATTGCATTCCCATTGCTTTGTAGCTATTTTTAAAAAATCTCCCACTATTGTTGAGGAAAATGTAGAATCTTTTCAGTGAATAGTGAAAATATTTTAAAATGAAGACAACTTTTTATAGAGAATAATAGCACACATTTATAGTGTGAATAGAATGGTAGCTGTTTGGAGTTAATGCTATAGATATGAATACTAAAGAGTGTGTCTTTAAATCATGAACTAGGAAAAGACTTCATATTTTTAGACGTTTTTACTTATAGTTCTACTTTTCTTCTCTCCTCCTTTCTCTAAAAATTTTTTTGACTATAGCCTGAAAGTAAATCTATTATTCGTATTGATGAACGGTTTGTTTGTTTGTTTGTTTTTTGACTAGGCAATCAGGGTTTTAAGTGACTTGACCAGTGTCACACAGCTAGTGTGAAGTGTTTAAGCTAAATATTATCTTAAGCCCTCCTGACTCCAGGGTTGCTGGTCCATCTACCATAGCACTTAAATGTTCTCAAAGTGATGAAGTATTTAAACCAACTCATTTAACAACGGCAGGACTCATTAATGGTCCACCCTTAGCTCTTATAGAATCACACAAGTCATGATCACTTAATTTTAGTGTTGAAATAGTGTATGCAAATTAAAAGTTACAACACACTTTTATAATTCTATAATTATAAATCTGTTGCTACATATTTAGGAATTTTTCCTATTTGCTCCTTTAGATTGTAAACATCTTGGAATCAACAAACACATATGATCATTAAAATCTTTCTGCTATACAATATATCCTGTCATATACTTTGTGAGCTTCTCCTATTATTTTTGGCTTATTAACCATAGGGTTAGGATCAGGAGATTGGAAAATTGATTTTGCGGCAAGTCTTTTCACCTGCTTTTATCCTGCTTTTTTATTTAAACTGTAGCTAATGTTTTTGACTTCTCTCCTAGGACTCATCAATGATGGTAAAGTATATTGTAAATAATTAAGTACTTAATAGTTGGCGTGATCATTTGTATGATGTAAGGTCCTTATCTAAGACCTATTGCTCACCCTGGAATCAATCCCATTAATATCTGTGGCATGAAAATACTCTATTATTCTTTGAATATTTTCTCATCTACTCTATCTAACTGGAACTGTTGACTGTTGCTTATACTTTAATCTGGGCCTGCTACTGTTGCTGCTTTCAAAATTATTCAACTACTGGGATTAAGTAGGAAAATTCATTAGCTCCTTATCTCTCATCCTCAGCATCTGTGTCCACATATGGTATACTTCTCCTTTTCCCCATAACAGTGGGGACAACATTTGAGAAGAGTCAAACTTCTTCCACTCAGATTGTGACTGCAGCCATGACTTAGGTGGTCAGGTCCTCTGGTTATTTATTGCACTATTATTAGAGGTTAGAATTCTGTTAGATGAATTCCATTATAAAGGATATGGCTGTCTGATTGATACTAAGCCTTTTGGTCATATTATAAAGCATTCCCATTTGGAATAAAGACTTGTGAACTAGACTAATTGGACTGTGGATTAAAAATTCAAAATCAGTATGGAAATGACTTTAAGCAAGTCTGAACTTTTCAGCCCCTGTTTCCATCTGATAGAAAGGAGGTGGGGATGGGAATGAAATTCCTGTTCCCTCCCAGGAACCTTTTTGAAATGTTAAACATACTAATATGATAAATTATGATAAAGTTTTCTTATGTGGCTCATGAGCTGATCCTGAAGACAATTTAATTTTCTATATAAATTCAGAAAATATTTCAAACCAATAACAGAAATCTTGGAACAAATGGCTGGCTCCCAGGAGAACTCCTTTGAAGAGCAATAATAATTTATAGTAATTTGAATATGTAAGTTCTGGTATGCTTTTTAAAAACCACTCTCATTGTTTTATAGTCATAATCTTTTGTATATCAGGAGTTCTTTGAACTAAATAATGCCTTATTTTTTTCACCAATTACATTTAAAAATGTCTCTGTTTTTTCCTAAAGTTCTGAGTTTCAAATTCTATCCTTTCCTCTCTTCCCTCTCCCTCTTCCTGAGATAATAAACAATCTAATATGGTTGTATATCCACAATCATAGAAAACATTTTTTTATATTAGTCATGTTGTGAAAAAATAAGAAGGAAGGAAGAGGAAGGGGAGGAGGAAGCAAAGGAAGAAGGAAGGAAGGAGAAGGAAGGTAGGTAAATAAGGAGGGAAGAAGGGAGGAAAGTAAGTAGGGAGGGAGGGAGTAAAGAAGAAAGGAAGGAAGGAAGAGAGAGAAGAAAGAAGTGAGGGAGGAAGGGAGAGAGGGAGGGAGGGAATAATGAAGGAAAGAAAGGAAGGAGGGAATAGAGAAGTAAGAGAGAAAAGGAGAGAAGGAGAATGTGAATAAAGAAAGAAGAGGAAGTGAGAGAAAGAGGGAAGGAAGAAGGAATGGAGGTAGGTAGATAGGGAGGGAGGGAGGAAAGTAATTAAGGAGGAAGGGAAGAAGGAAGGAATGGAGAGAGGGAAAATGTAGGGAAAGAAAATGGAAGAGAGGGAGGGAAGGAGGAAGGAAAGACATATAGTATGCTTCAGTTTGTACACAGATCCCATCTGTTTTTTGTTTTTTTTTTTTTTCTGGAAGCAGATATCATTTTTCATTATAAGTTCTTTAGGTTTGTCTTGAAGCATTGTATTGCTGAGAATAGCTAAGCCATTCACAGTTGTTCATCATACAATATTGTTGTTACTCTGTACTGTGTTCTGGTTCTTCTCATTTTGCCACATGAAAGTAGCCTAATGACATTCAAAACTTCTTCTTTAGTTGGATATTCAGCTAGGAAGTAATTGTTATAGGATACCAAGACAGTTTTCTTAAAATATGATTTCTAGGCAGGTTTTTTTTTTATTATGACTTTCAAATAGTCCAGTAATTATCCTTCCTGGATCTATTTTCCAGTGAAAAATTTCACATTTTCTTCTATTTTTTCATTGTTTTGATTTTGTTTTATCATTTCTTGATGTCTCATGTAGACATTAGCTTCCACTTGCCCAATTTTAATTTTTAAAAAAGTTATTTTCTTCATTCATTAAGCTTTTTTATCTTCATTTCCAGTTGCCTGATGCTACTTTTTAAGGAACTACTTTCTTTAATGAATTTTTGTATATCTTTTCCCATTTTTTTGTTTCCTTTACTAAACTATTGACTCTTTTTTCCATGTTTCTTTGTATTACTCATTTATTCCCTATTTTTCTTCTACCTCTCTTATTTGATTTTTAAAATCTTTTTTGAGCTCTTCCTATAGTTCCTGGTGGTGGGGGAGGGGAGGGCTAAATACAAATTACATTTTTTTTGAGACTTTGATGTTGTATCTTCTAAGTTTGTGTCTTAATCCTTTTTGTCACCATAGTAACTTTTTATGATTAAGTTCTTTTTTGTTTGTTTTTCATTTTTCTGCCTATTTTATGACTTTATAATTTATATAAAAATTTTGCTCTTAGAGAGAAGAGGGTACTATCACAAGCTGCTTGTGTCAGGGCTCAGGGCCCTGCTGCTGCTTTGCAATTGGCTTCAGAGCCTAGCTTCTGATTTGCACTAGGGGTAAGGTGGTGCTGAAGGTGGGGTCTCACACTTGGGCCTTCTGGCCTACATTAACTAAGGCCTGGGGCCTTGCTGCTGACCCTTTGAGGTATAGGCTGCTACTGGCTTGCTTTGTAAACCATATTCCCCTCTCACCCCAGTGAAATCTTTCTTGTTGACACTCCAAACTTTCCTGGGATGGAAAATTGCTTTTAACACCCCTTTCTCTCTACCCCACGCACACCCCCAATTGGTTCTGAGGCAATATTTAAAATATTTAAAAGTTGTTTGGAAGTAAATTTGAAAGAAGTTAGATGAATTTCTGTCTCATTTTACAAAGTTCATTTCTTTAAACATTTAGAAGAAACTTCCTGCAGATGCCTCCTATTCACTCAATCATTTATTAAGAACATACTATGTAAAAATGACTGAGGTGGATGAGGAAACGCAAAGGTAGAAGCATAGTTTCTGCTCTCCTACAACTTATATTCTAGTGTGTAAGGTATACTTGATAATGTTGTTGTACTTAGTGGCTTAGACCTGTGATTCCATGAGTAAAGAAGAAACTCCCTCTATTAGTGAAGATCAGTATTAGAAAATTGCTTGAGGTACTGAGAGGCTAATAACTTTGTTAGGTCACACAGCTAGGTATGTGTCACACTCTCCATTTTAAAAAGTGATGAATAATTTTAGTAAATTTACTGTGAATATTTATATAACCCACAGCTGTCGATATAGTCAGTCTCCAATTACATTACTTTTCTCATTGTCATATATTGCCTGTACTCACCATTAAATAAGTTTTACTTTCTTTTTTTCCCTGAGGCAATTGGGGTTAAGGGACTTGCTCAGGGTCACACCGCTAGGAAGTATTCAGTAGTGTCTGAGGCCAGATTTGAACTCAGGTCCTCCTGACTTCAGGGCTGGTGCTCTATCTACTGTACCACCTAGCTACATCAAGTTTTGCTTTCTAATGACTATTAGCTAATGAGTTTTACTCTATTTGCTTTCATTATGTGTTGTTGCACTGACTTTAATTGACACAATAATTCCATCACCTACATCAGACATGCCTTGTCTTTGCCATAAGATGACCATAATATATTTTAATCTTGTCTCAATTGATAAAAACCCAAAGATTACCTATACTTAGATGCTTTCTCTTATCATCATTACTTCAATGAACTCACTTTTTCTTTAGACTTTCAGATATTAGCAGAGATCTTTGTATTTAATATTAAGTAACCTATGGACAATTCAATCTGACTGGAACATACTTATTGAATGCTGACTACTTAGATCCATTTAGTACCATACAAATTGATTGTCACAATACACCACTAACTCAGGTTAGCTAAACTGGCACTTTAATTGAAGATCCTACAATGGAGTACCTGACTATAAAGTTCAATAAGTTTTTCACAATGAATACAATGTATCTGGGATTGTTTCATCAATATGTCCAGAGTTAAGTGAAATTTGGAATTGTCAAATAGTCCTCTAAAGAGTTTCAGTGCTAATTTTATGTCAGGCACTATTTCAGTTTTCTTTCCCTTTTGTAGTATACCATTGGTTGAGAGTATACAGTTGCCCTCTTTTATATTTTAAGTTCTTTTATGTGATGTTTGTCTTAAATGGAAGATTTATCTTTATAAACCCATGAAAGTGTTTTGGGAATTGAAGAAACAATTATGAAGCATCATTTGGACTGCATTGATTCTGAAGATACTTATCCAAGATTTTTGAGTGTGGACCTTTGATCTATGCTTTTGATTTTTTTAGCGGAATGTAACCTATAGATTAATATTATTTAAGTAGAGACAAAGGCTCAGTAACTGTCTGCCAAAAATGGTAACAAAAGGGTAGATTTCTCTTTATGCTATATGACATATAAGTCACTGCATTCCTCAAAGAATCAAAGTTATAGGTCACCAAAAGAGCAATATAGTCATAGTGGGCACAAATAGGCTACAGCATCCTACCAGTGAAATAACTGGTAGAAGTAATGTACTAAAGAGATAGAAAACCAGAAGAGAAAGGAGGGTCATCACATAATAAGAATAAGGAATGTCTTAAGGACAACCTATGTGCTCATTGGGTAGTCACACCATTTTACAGCATCTAGAAAAGAACATCTTAACTTTTTAGTGTTGTAGACTTCTTGGCAGTCTGGGGAATTTCAGGAGTCCTCAGAATAATGTTTAAAGTAATTGAAGTAGAAGAGATAACAGATAATTGATGCTAAAAAAAAAAATAAAGTAATTGAAGAAAATGTTAAATGTCACTGAGAAGTTTATGAAAAAATATGTAAATTTTTTTCTATCCAAGTTCATAAATCACTTGAAATTAATCTGCAGAATTGCAAGGATTTGTTGAACCAAGTTTTAAAACTCTTAGTCTTGAAAAAAACAATATGGGATAGATCATTTGAGAGAATTTGTGAAATTTCATGAAGTCATTAGGATAAGATATGACCTATACATTTTGAGGGATGACTTAATTGAGTAAATCATAAGTTTATCAAAATGGGTGTCTCCCCAGGCTCCATCCTTTGGTTCCTTTAATTCCCCCTTCACAATTTCATTTCATTGTCTCATCTCTCATTGATACAATTGTCATCTCTATATAGATGATTCTCGGATTTACTTACCAATCCCTAACCTTTCTACTGATCTCTAGTATAATATTTCCAGTCTAAGGTACATCTTAAATTGAATATACCATAGATATCCTAGACTTAACTCTGTAAGTCAAATATCAAACTCATTAATTTTTTTCATTCAAGCCTTTCTGTTTTCCTAACTTGCCTGTTGCTGACGAGGGTGTCACTATCTTCCCAGTAATCCAAGTTTACTATAGAGGTATCATGCTTGACTCCTCATTCTCTCCAACCCTCCACAACCAGTCTTTTGCCAAAAACCTATAAATTTACCTTCAACATATTTCTTGCATATGTTAGAGCAGATGCTCTGACATTGTTACTATCTTGATATAGGCCCTCATCATCTCATGTTTAGACTATTGAAATATTTTTCTACATGTTCTCCTTTCACAAGTTTCTCTCTTTTCCAGTTCATTCTTCACTCAGCCACCAAAGCGATCTTCCAAAATACAGCTCCAACCATATTACACACACACACACACACACACACACACACACCCCTTCAATAAACTCCAGTGGCTCCCTGTCACTTTTAAAATCAGATATGAAATCCTCCATTTTGCTTTTAAAGTGTTCCATAAACTGGACACTTTCTACCTTCCCCGTCTTCTGGAATACTTTATTCCTAGTATATAATCTATAGATTAATTAACATGTTAAGTAGAGACAGAGGCCCCCAAACTGTGCCAAAATGGCAATAAAAGGTAGTTTCTCTTGATGCTGTAACCATCACAAATCACTGCATTTACCAAAGAATCAAAGTTATAGGGCACTAGAAGATCAGCATAGATTCATGGAATCTCCTCTTAACTCTGAATTTTCACTGACTGTTCCCCACACCTGGAAATTTCTTCCTTATCTCCATCGCCTAGTTATTCAAGTCTCAACTAAAATCCCACTTTCAGTAAGAAATCTTTCCATCTCAACCCCCTTAATGCTAGTACTTTCCTTCTGAGATTACCTCTCATTTATACTCTCTATGTAGATCTGCTATATACATAGTTTTTATATATTGACTTCCTCACTAGACTGTAAGCATCTTGAGGGGGGTGACTGTTTTGCCTTTTTTTTTTTTTTTTTTTTTTTGCATTTCAAGTACTTATCATACAGTTAAGTTCTTCATAAATGCTGTTGAATAATTTGGTACCAGTAACTAAGATTTTAATTTGTTAGAAGGGGCTGACCTGCATTAGTAGCAGAGGTTTTCACATTCAGGAGTTTCCTATATCCATAAAATCTCAGAGCCAATGCCTGGCCTGATCCATTTGAGCAGGTACACTAGGGTCAGAAAGACAAAAGCAAAATGGTTTTTAATCCCAAAGAAATTCAATTCTATTGATGTTTGAAGAGTAGGGAAATTGCTTGTACGTAGCTAAGCAAGTACAAAGTATATTCCCACCCAAAATCAATTAGGTCATAGATCTATAGAAGTACGCAGCATTTTGTTCTTTAAGTGGCTTTTAAGAAGCAGAGAACTGGTTAGAAGGACATAATGTGGTGGTCCCTTTTCTTCTAATTTCAGCTGTATAGATCTGAATGGGGAGGAATTATTGGGTGAAACTATGCTTTTGTTCTATCGATTTAGTGTTGTGATTTCATTTTAAAATGTCATAGAAAAACCTTCTTGGATTGATAGGTTGGGAAAGGACAGTTTTTCATACCCTGTTGACTTTCCCCTAGTAAGTGTAAAATAATTCAAAATATAGACTGTTTCATTGGTTTAAGGATTATGGGAAATCTCTTTCTATTTCTGAGGCAGCAGAAAAACTCAAACAGATTTTACCAGTTATTTTCTCCTATTGACAAATACTGCATCACTATACAAATACTGTATTTCACCATTGAAAAAACTGTGATTTGTTTATAAGCATATGAAAGGAAGAGGAAAAGGCATGATGGTCTACGAATAATCTAGATCAAGCTTCTTTATTCTGAGATTAAATTAAACATTTCTTAAGTAGACACTCGCCCTGGTATAAATAGCATAAAATTCCTTGCATTTATAAGTCAATGGACATTTCCTCAGTATGTGTACATCTTGCACCAGTGTAAAGTATAATCCTTCTATAATTTTTCATGCTGTCCATATCTTTCAGCAAATCCCCAAGACAGAATCTATACAAAAAAATAGATAAACACCCATTTTAAAAAATGCCTGCTATGGGCCAGGAAGTGTGCTAGCCTCTGGGGATGTAAACACAGAGACAAAATACTGTGTTACTAAAGGAGATAACATATCAGGTAGATGTCTGTGTTGAATGTGTGTGAGCAAAATAAATACCTTGGAATGCAGGCTTTATTGTGACTATGTGCAGTAATCTAAATACTTTTCATTCTCATTTTATATTTTATTTTCTTGAAACCCTTTCCCATCCTTTCTCATTTTTAGAGTTCTAATTCTGCTCAATTAGAAACAAGAGTGCCACTGAATAATCAAATGGCTCTGTGATTGTCTGAGTTTTTGATGACTGAGAAGCTTTGAATCTACTCCCAATTCATCATTTTTGCACGTATTCAAGCAGATACTATTCAGAACTCAATCTGGTTCTGCTGCCTGCAACTTAATTGAATGGAAAATATAGAACTTTTTAAAGATGCTTTTAGAGGATAATTTTAGAAGCCATAAATTTGGAAGATCAAGGTAATTCAAACTGAGACCTAAGTATCCTGGACCCCATACTCCCCCAAAGGCAATTTCAGGGATAAAAGGGTCAAACACTTGAAGCAGTAGGCTGGTTTTTCTATTGTTCTTTGACCCACAAATACTTTTCATTATCTCAAGTCAGTTTGCTGCTTCTCCCTCCCAGAATACAGTTTAATATTTCAATGCCTTGGGTTTTAATTTGATCTTTATTTTAGAAAAGTTTGTTTCTAAGCTACACATACACACACACACACACACACACACACACACACACTTGTGTGTTTATTTATTTATAAGGATAGAAAACTTCTTTCCTTATAACCTTCTTTTTTATTTAGACTCTAAAACTGAAAGCTACAAATCCTTACGAGAGGTCTCTGGTGAAGGAAAACTGAGCTTTTACCGATCTTGGTCTGAAGATGCTTGAACTTTGAAAAGGACAGTGTGTGTGGTGGTGTGTGTGTGTGTGTGTGTGCACGCGCGGGCATCCGTGCTAGAGCTATAAATACTAAATTCTAATATCCTATGTAACAATAAATAGTTATTCTATGTGAAACTTGGCTTCTTTTTTTTGATCATTTAAACAGGTTGTTAACATCAAGTGATGTTATTTTAACAGTGGAGTTGGTGGAATCTCACCCTTTTTTTCTAGATTTCCCCAAAAGATACGAGGCAGCATTTATTAAATAATGATAGTAAACTTTAAAAAAGAAAACAACATTCACCCTTGTTTTAGTCAAGACTTATGGATAGTTTGGGATTTCAATGTGCATTTTAGGCAATTAAAGGAAAAAGCTGATGGCAGGGTGGGATATAATTTGGTTGTTCCTTCATGATCTGACAAGTTGCTTTTTAAAGTAAGTGAAAAACTGGAGAATGTTAATTCACTGCATGCTTGCCACTAATTGATCATGAACAAAAAAAAAGCAAACAAAACTACTCCTTTATTAAAATAAAGATTTAAGTCCTTTTACTTGAACAAAAGATACAATAATGATGATGATGATAATTACAATGGCTAGTACTTAATAGGCTGATTTGAAACTTACAAAACATTTTATAGGTGTTCCCTGAACAATAACCTTGGGAGGTAGGTATTATTAATAATCTTCATCTTACAATTGGGATAGGCGAGGGAATACACACACACACACACACACACATATATATATATATATATATATAAAACTCCTAAATATTAGGTACTCTGCTAAGTACTTTATAAATACATCCTTACAAAAAGGTAGGAGATAGGTATTTTTGTTATCCCCATTTTGTATTTGAGGAGAATGAGGCAATCAGAGGTTGTAATTTGCTGAGTCGCGTAACTAGTAAATATCTGAGGCTGGATTTAACTCTGCTCTTTCTGATGCTAGGTCCAGAGCTCTGTGCCCTTTGGTGACACTTAGCTGCCTAGGATTTAACCGTATAAGTTTAAATTTACAACATGATATATAACAACAAAGTTGTTCTCATCATAATGTTCAGTTCCCCTTCTTTTTCAGAACTTGCTGATATTCATCAGGTATCCTTGCTCAGATGATTTTTGTTATCTTCAGACATTTAGTCCTTAGATTAGAGTGGGTGGACAGAAGCAGATGGCTAAGCATATGGTGAGAATGACCCACATTTTGAGAGATGGGAACTAGAACTTAGAGAAGGGTCATTCTCCAAATGGCATGTTTAATGCAAGGAGAGAAAAATTAGAACTTCCTTTGACAGAGATACTACCCCTGCCATCCACTGGCTCATCCCCCAGAAGTCAAGCCACAGTCCTGTCAGCTATCCATCAAGCCCCTGCCTTATCTGTTTGGTGAGCTGGAAGAAAGGGAATTAGAGCTAATTTAGTAAGTACTTGAGTAAACCAAGGAAAATAATGATGTGCCTGACAGTGACAAGAATACAGCTAAGCAAATGCTTTGAAAAGAGTTCTGTCCTTTTCTTGCTCTCTAGAGTTTTGGATCTAGGTAAGAGAATTTGGATGGAAGGAATTCTTGGGGATGAAACGGTGGGCTATTGAGGTAACATCTTTGCCAGAGTGAGTTCTGAACATAGCTTTTGGAGAATGACCCATCTCCAAGTTCTAATTTCCATCTTTCAAAATGTGGGTCATGGATTGACCCAAGCCTTGGCCATTTAGAGTGGTATCCAAGCCCCAGAAACCATTCAAACAACTGTCTTCTCTTGATTACAAAATATCGGTCATTTCCTTGGACTAACGCCATGCCTGCAGACTAACTCCAAGCCATATTTTGCTTTCCTCCTGATGTTAACTCAAGAAATTTCTTGATACAGTCTTACCATTTGGAGACTTTGAATAAGTGAGATATTGAATATGGATTCTAAGCATGTCAGAGTGTTGAGTCCTTAACTTATAAGTCACATACTCAGTTTCTTTTTGTACTGATGGAGAGCAAAATAATATAGTAAGTGAAATAATTGGACCCATAGAGTGGAGACAAGAGTTGTAAAGCAACACCAATTTTTGTCTTCATCGATTAGGCTTCTTCTGATAACTAACAGCCTCACAGCATTTTTGCTACCACAGTGTCCTATGATCACAATGTTTAATTCTCAGTATATCTTTGAATGGACACACCAGGAACTTGGAGTGAACAGTGAGTGGTTAAAATAAATGAAGAGTTTCCTCACTGTGAGAATGCTTTTTATGGTAGAGTCTCCAAGTTGGAAATAATGAAAACTGTTTGAAATATTTTACCTTGTAATACAAAACCTTAATCTCACAACGACCTTGGGCTGTAATTTTGATAACTGGCACTTTTGTTTTCCATTTACAGCAGGGAGGTAGATTTTTTTTTAAATAAAAACAAAAAAAAAAAGTGTTTATAAATCATTGTTCCTGAGTTGGCCATTTTTTCTCATATCCTTTTTTTCCCTTCTGTATTTGTGAATTCTACTTTTCTCCTTTGAACAATGAGGAAGCCAGGTTATAAGGAGTTTGCTAAGACTCCTGGGTTTCTCTCCACATAAACTCTGTTATTTGTTGTCCCCTATTTCCCACTAAGAAATCTAGAAATTCAGAAAATTTTTTTTCTTATATAAAAATCTAAATTTTCAAGCATGTACTCACACTTATTAATTATAGTATCTTTTTTTAAACTTATACATCAACTGACATTTTTTGGCTTCAGTTTATTAATATTAGTAGTACTATTTAATGTACTTATATTTTTAGTTGAGAAAGAGAAAGAAGTCTGATGTAATGAATACAGGGTCCTCTTCAGATGTAGAGAAATCCTGATTTCAAGCCTTATCTATAATACATAGTATGTAATTCTGGGCAAGTTTTTTAATCTCCCAATGACAACTTTCTAAGATAACAAACTTTAGAGTAGATGATAGAAGTTTACTCACATGAATTTCTCCGTATCAAATAAATCACAAGTATAAATCAATTTTTTTTTTAAAGAAAAGGAGTATGGCCTAGTTGTTAAAGAGCTATCTTAAGAAGACTTTTTGATAAAATCAAAAGACAGACTCTTCTTTTACCTCCACCTCCCAAAAGAAACTATCACCAAAATTAAATACAGTCATATAAAGCACATTCCAACTGCTGAGGCCTTAATTTTTCACTGATAGTGATCATAATTTATTTAGGAAACTTGAATGGCATTAAGTTATTTTGTACTTAATGTACTTAATGTACATTTTGTACATTATTTGCTATACTAGTAGAACTGAAGTCTTGAAATTAAATTCCTATGATTTTGTTTTGCTCTGTTTTGTATGCTTTCTTCTCTTTTTCTTTACTTATGATTACATAATTGGATGAAATGTCTGCAACACTTTAATATTATTTTTTAAATCCTTTAATTGGTATAGGAAATAAACCTTTTCCTCATGTACAATTTACTGAATTATAAGGACGACAGTTATCTGAAGGACACACTTTAAATATTTATGCATGTATCATGAGATGGATATATAACCTATTGATTTACTCCTTTTCTCCTACCACTAAAATAATATATTGTATGAACTTGATTGGGCCTTCGATGGGCTCTAAGTCCATACACTTGTCATAACAGGTATAAAATACTTTTAATATCCATGCTCTAATTCTATAGCAAAACAAAATTGAAGATTCATAGTTCAGGAGCTCGTATAAGCATTATCCCTTCAGAAAACATTGTCAGATAACAGTCAAATCTGCTGTACTACATGATATGTCTCTAGGAAATTGGCTAACTTTCCCATTGATATTTGATAAGAAATCTTTACCATGTAAAGGGACATTCAATTCTTTTTTTTGCTCCAGGTGATGGGAAATGACAGTAAGAACTACAATTTTGTTAAGATGTTATAGAGGGAGAGGAAGTGTTATGCCATACAAAGCATTTTCTAGTTGCTTACTTTGGGGTAAAGAATTGTACTTCTTTACCCTCTTAGGAAAAAACTCCTGAAGAAGGTTCCCTTTGAGAAAATAGGACAAAAAAGAATAGATCTCATTTTAAAGTGTTCATGACGGAAAGAGTCAAGGCTTTCATAGTCTCTATAGTATTGTGAATCTTTCCATTCCTTCAGTTTATGATCCAGCCTACTATTTAGTGCATTTTCTACTCGTAATTCATGATACCCAACCTGTCATTTCTGTGCCTTTTCATAACTAGAAGATAAAAGATATGGTTCTCCTTCACTTTGGTCACCCAAATAGTGACTTTCCTGGGTCTCAGTTTTCTCTTCTAGGTTAAAATTGATGATGGTTAGAGTATATATGCTTTATTTTCCCTATGATGCCTTTATTCTAGATCTTGATTCTAAAGACAAGCATCAAAATTAAAAAAATATTCCTGAAAGGAGGCCCTAGTTTCATATCCTATCTAGCCATAATCCAGGCCAGCTCATCTGTTTCCAGAAACCTTCTTCCTAATTGGAATCTTCATTTCTTCCTGTTTTCTACCACACCAGGACAAAATTCCCTTTCCTAGACATCATTCCCATAGGTGTATTGTCAGCTCCTTGAAAGCAAGAGTTATCTCAGAACTTAGCCCAGCACACAGTAAATGCTTGCTATGTTTCCATTCATCATTTTTCTTTTTTTAAGCTTTTTATTTTCAAATTTTTTTCAATATTGACCCTTGCATAGCTTTGTGTTTTAGATTTTCCTCTCCTTCTCCCCACCCTCTCCCCTAGATGGCAAGCAATCCAATATATGTTATACATGTTAAAATGTATGTTTAATCCAATATGTGTAAACATATTTATACAATTCTCTTGCTACACAAGAAAAATCAAATCAAAAAGGAAAGAAAAAATGTAAGAAAACAAAATACAAACAAATAACAACAAAAAGAGTGAAAATGCTATGTAGTGATCCTCATTCAGTTTCCACAATCCTCTCTCTGGGTGCAGATGGCTCTCTTCATCACAAGAACATTGGAACTGGCATCAGCTATCTCATTGTTGGAAAGAGTCATGTCCATCAGAATTGATCGTCCTATAATATTGAAGTTGCTGTATACTGTGATCTCCTAGTTCTGCTCATTTCATTTAGTATCAGTTCATATAAGTCTCTCCAGGTCTCTCTCAGATCATCCTGCTGATTGTTTCTTCTAGAGCAACAATATTACATAATATTCATATACTTATTCAGCCATTCTCCAATGATGGGGATCCACTTAGTTTCTAGTTTCTTGACACTACAAAAAGGGCTGCCACAAACATTTTTGCATATCATTCATCAATTTTCAAGGAAATATTTATTTAAATGTTCTGTGGCTACATTTGCTCCTAAATATAACAGAATAAGTCTCAAAAAAGTTAGGTAATCTTTTGATGCTTCATATTTTGCAACATGGCATGGCATATTTCCTTCTTCTGATTTCCATGTATCTTCTCACTGATTTGTTGAAAGATTACACTCTCTTCTACCCACTTTATCCTGATAGGGGAATTGATAAACTGGTGAAGAATCCCAAGATGAATATCTACTTTCTTGGGTAATAAAAGAAGGAATACTTAATTTTTTTTTATTTTCCTGCCTGGATATGTCTTCCAATAGAGAAAATGAGGCAAGCAGAGAAAGAAATTATATCCTATTATATTCCATAGCTAGAAACATGGGCAATATTTGATTTAATTGATCAAGCCACTTGACTTAGGCTTGTTTCCAAACAGATAATGTCTCATCTCTAAGAAGGAGAGTGATTTTAAAACTTTCTGAAAGCTATTCAGTATGTTGGTCCTTATTTTCAAGGCTAGAATAATGTAATTTGCCTCTTAGTTCTATTAAATGATCAATAACACAAAACTCTGTGAAAATCCTAGCAATCTGAAATATCTTTAAGGATGGGTATTTCAATGAACTGTTGTCCAAGGACTAGCCTAGTTCCAAAAGTTTCATCCCTGTAAGATTGGCTGACAGATAAGAATGTTTAGCTACAGAAACTTATGAAACTGATTACTGAAGTATGGAAGGAATACTCACAGATGGTATCACAAATACTTTTTTTATATAAATACTTGCATTTATATAATTCTTTACATTAATAAAAACTTGCTTTACTTTGTGAGATAGAAACATACATTTTCTTTTTATTGTTTTTTTTTAATTACTATTTTTGGTTCAGAACTGTAATTTCTTTGGTCTGGGGTACCTTTCCATGTGCAAAATCACCCTACCCCTGCATATTAGTTGTTGATTCTATGACATATGGTCTTCAAGCATTTCCTAGGGACACCAAAAGACTAAGTGACTTGTCCAGAATTATTCTGTTAATACATATCTGAGGCATGACTTGAATCTAGGTGTCCTTGACTCCAAAGTTAAGTTTCCATTTGTCACAGCTAAGTTATCTCTCTTTTGCAAGCATTATTATTCCCATTTTGTGGATGAAGAAACTGGGGCAGTTAAACTTTTTTTTTGTCTTTCCCTTGCTATATATATGTGTGTGTGTGTGTGTGTGTGTGTGTGTGTGTGTATGTTTATATATATGTATATATGAACATACACACATATGTGTGTGATGATTTTTCTCCATCTATATGTTAAAGCAATTTTAAGGGTGTTTTTAAACAAATTCCAATTTCTGATTGCTTACTTCTTCCTCAAGATGGTGAACAATCAAATGTAGATTATACATGTACAATTGGGTAAAATACTTCCTTGTTAGTCATTTTTTTTTTTTTTTTTACAAAAAGACTCAAATTAAAAAAAAAAAGAATGAAAGTTAAGATTAGCATTCTTCAGTCTATGTTCAAACAAGATCAGTTCTTTCTTTGAATGTGTATAGCATGCTTCATCATTAGTTCTTTGGGATTGTCTTGCTAAAAATAGTTGTCATTCATAGTTTTTCATTGTACAATGTTGCTTTTCCTGTGTATAATGTTCTCCTGGTTTTGTTCACTGAACTTTGCATCAATTTATCTAAGTCTTTCCAGGTTTTTCTGAAGTCATCCTACTTATAATTACTTAATAAACTTTTAATGTCTTTTTGATATTTTGGATGAGAAATGAAATCTGTTCCATGCTGCATATTTGCTCATATTATTTTTTATGTACATTACTAATATTAGTATAAACATATTATTTCTTTTCAAAGAAACTTCGATCATAGATAAGCTAAATTATATCCTATTGCTAGAAACATGGGCAATATTTGATCTAATTGATCAAGCCCCTTGACTTAGACTTGTTTCCAAACAGATAGTGTCTCATCTCTAAGAAGTCATTTGACTTCTCAGTAATCTAGTATTTCATCCCTAAAGCATACAGGTTTTTTAAAATTTGTTTTACAGCTAGCTTGTTCTTACCTTTTTATATCTTTCTACATAAAGTATATAAGTATATACTTTCTACATAAAGCATATTACATGTGTTGTACTATTAATTCTTTTATATTTGGTCATATTTAGTTTCCATTTTGGTTAGATTTGGTTTCCAACAAAAGCAGTCGATCACGGATAGATATTTAACAAACCTGTATCATAGTTGACATTTAGATCAAGGACTGCTTTCAAAATCTACTGCCTTCTATAGTAGATGATGTAAATGAATTCTCATTTTTTTGAAATAGCAATTTATTAGCTCAAGGTATTAGATCTGTCTTCAACCTTCTCTGTGTTAGCAGTCAGTAAGGGGAATGGAGTTGGTGTGGGGGAAACTAGAGACCATGAGATTGTGTTATAGCGGACTGTATATTTGTGATTCTATCCACGAGTTTGTGGGAATGTTGTTGAACTGGGTCTTTTATTGCAGCAATAAGAAACCACAGGGTGTGCATCATTCTTTTTGCAATTGCAGGCCTCATATGCCAAGCTCATATGCCACTAGAACTAACAATATAGAACAAAAAGCCATCCATTTAGCAAGCCTTCTTTAACAGAAAACAACAGATTTTTAAAAAAGATGTTGGGTTTGTGTATAAGGTAGAGAGGATAATATTGGGGATAAGAAAGATACCTATATATAATAAAATTTAAAAGTCATTTTGGTAGTCAAAGTTATAATGTAAGAGCCAAAATTTTGTCTAAAGAAAATCTTCAGCGTCATTTGAGAAACAGATAAATAGAGGAAATCACTTGATTTACATGGAGGGAAACTTAGCAAAAGATTAAGATAAAGGCATCTAGTGTCTTTTCACCTCCTGGGGGAAATTAAGTACCATTTTTCAATTTGTTGCATTTTGTTCTTTTTGAAAAATAAATTTATACATGGATTATTTTTGTTGGTGTAGTAAAGCATCCTGACCAGTGATTTCACTGGTAGAGGAAACTCCAAGTGAAAAAGAAAATTCCCTTGACCAATACATATTGGCAACTCTTTTACAACTTTTAAAAGTTACTGGGGACACCAAAAGTTTGAATGACTTATCCAGGATCAACAATTAGTTACACTGAATTTCACTCAGACTATATCATAGAAAATATTTTAAAATGATTCATCTATTTTGCTTTTAATATTACCTACCTTTTCCAGTATATATCTTTCCTCAGTCCTATTTCCAGAGAGCCATCTTATATAATATAAAATGGGGAAGGAAGAGTTAAGCAAAAATAATTTATTATCCAAGTTCAGTGACATATTCATTATTCCATAGCCACATATTCAAAGAAGGGAGAGGGATGCACACATTTGTTTTAGGGGGCTAACGTTGGCATTATAATTTCACAGCATTCATTTTAGTTTGTTGTGGTAAAGGGAATTTTCTTTTTCACTTGGAGTTTCCTCTGCCAGTGAAATCACTGGTCAGGTTGCTTTATGACATCAACAAAAATAATCCATGTATAAATTTGTTTTTCCCCTTTATATTGTTCCACTTATTGTATTTATTGTTTTTGTATAGTTCTACTTCAATTTCATCAGCTCATATGTCTTCTCATCATTATTGATCTTCATCACTTTTCTTAAAGTTGAGTAATATTCCATTAAATTCATTTAACATAACTTAGTCATTCTCCTATTGATGGATATTGATTATTTCTAGTTCTTTCCACTACACTAGTGCTCTCTGTTTCTGCTATCTGTCTGTCTGTTTCCCTTTTCTTCCCTCTCCTCCTCTCTTTTCCCCTCCTCCCTCCCTTCCTCCTTCCTTCCATTTCCCTCTTTCTCTTTCCCTCTCCCTCACCCTTCCCTCTCTCTCTCTCTCTCTCTTTATATATATATATATATATGTGTGTGTGTGTGTGTGTGTGTGTGTGTGTGTGTGTATCAATATATAACAATAATGTTCTAATATATAGTATTATATGTAGTAATATATAGTAATGCATATACAAATATATAGATATAAAAATAAATTGGTACTTAGTCCCTTTCTTAATATAATTCTAAATTGTTTTCTAGAATTATTGAAGAACTTTACAGATCAGCCAAAATGCATTATTAAGGCAACTACAGGAGAGTCTTAGGGGTTATTTCATTCCTAGATTTTTTCATCATATAGTCTTTCTTTGAAGAGTGGTTAATGATAATTTTGTGAGATAGATGGTAGGTGTTGTTCCCAGTAAGAAGGATGAAATAAGGGATAGCAGAATGTTAGAGAAGCAAAATTACTTGTGTGAGATCATATAATTCAATCTTAGTGGGAGTGCTAGAACAAGACTTTGGGCATAAACTAGTTATTGTCTACATTATGGTTACTTGTCATTCATTTGAAAATCAATATATAATCCTCAGTTTTCTCTTTTCTATCTTTCTTTCTATCTTTTCTCATAGGACTTAATTTATCTCTTTTATTACTGTTTTTGTTTTCTACTATTTTCATCCTTATTGAATGCAGAGAGATTGCCTAGAGATCACATAGTAAAGAAGGCTTGATCAATAGCAAGCAAAATGGAAAAATGACTCCCAAATAGGAGAGTATCATGCTCATTATTGTGAGAGTGAGTTACAAGTGGGGAAAAAGGAAAAAAAAAAAACAATGCAGATTAACATTGTTGATTTCTATTCAATTTACAATTCCCTGACCCTAGTCTCTGTTACTCCTTTCTGGCTACAATTTTTCCACAGGGCATTGCTACCAGATTTACTATTTTTTGATGGGCCATTTCTTCTAATTTAGTCACATAACTTTCAATTATCTTCCAATTCACTTCCTTTATAGAAAGTATTTTTAGCCACCCAGTCCAGATTAGTCATTTGTAAGCTTACTGCTCTACATCCCTTATTATTATTATTAACACCATTATTTACATAATAATAAGGCCTAGTATTCCAAATCTACTTTTAATATGCTTCCTCTTTTGTGACTAGTCCAGCTCTATAGGTTAGCAAATAAAAAATTAGCAGGGCTATGTTTCACATTTGTTAACCTCCTATACTACTATTCTGATATTTTATTGTAATAAATAAGCAAATCATTGAGAAGATATGTGGAAATAAGTTGAAGGCAACTAATGCCAATATAATACCTGTGTATTTTGGCAAATGATCCTAGAAATTATCATAATTTTTTTAGAAGGAGAAAAAATAGTGTCTCCCCTCACATACTAAAACAAGTATTGTTCTCTCATTCACTCTCCTGCTCCATATTTCTCATAATACATTACTTGTATATTTCTTTTGCTCTTCTTTTATACTCCTTTGTGTTAGAGTTGTTGGTATATCTGCCTTCCCTTATTATTAAATTATAAATTTCATTTCATCAGTATTAAGCATGGACTCTTGTGCATAATAGATGCTTAATTTTTAAAAATTAATTATTTGAATTGTTTACTTTCCATAATGACATCTATTTTGGATTGTAAAAAGACTTCTAGAAACCAAAATTAACTAGAGATTTCTGCATGACATTATGTAATATAAAATGGCTTAGTTTTTTTTTTTTTAAAGGAGAGGGTGGTGCCTAAGGGTGATTTACAACATCCCATGTATATTTTTTACTGTGCTTATGTTGATCACTTTTACTGTATTTTGTAATCATTTAAAACAAATATTTCTTTTACTATGTGCCAGATACTGGGTTTCAGACTGAAGACACAAAGATATATTTTTGAAACAACTCATGTTTTCAGGAAGTTTGTATTTACTCACATAAAGGAGATCATCAGAAAATTAATGCTTTAATACATCAAAAAGCCATTGTTTCAAGCCAATTCTGTCATCTTATATTTTGTTTCTTTATTAAATTTAATAATGGGTAAATGGCAGAGAACACTTATTACTTCCCTGATAGTAACAGATAACATTTTCTACAATGATTTATTAAACATTAAATTCTCTATCTTTGTGCCTGGTTTCAAGGTCTCAACTAGTATGTACTAATATGTAAATATTTGTATGAATGTCCTTGTGTGTCTTTCTTCTCTCTCTCTTTCTCTCTGTCTGTCTACCTCCCTCTCTGTCTTTCTGTTTCTCTCTCTCTCCTGCTCTCTCTCCCTCAACAGCTATATAGTTTGCTTCCATGTCCTTTTTCTCCTATCTTACTGCTGTGACATCTGCTTATCTCTGGGTTAGTATTAAACTGAAAGCTTCATGTTGGAAAAGTGAGACTGATTGCAAGAAACAAAAGACCAAATTCATTCACAGTTACTGTGCTGGGGTAGTATCAGAAGCAGATGGGATTCAGTCAATGGAAGCTGCACGTGCAAGTGAATAGTGGGAAGAGGAAAGCTGATAATGTTAGCACAATCCTGATAAAATCAAGAGATCTTGCAGTGGGATGGATCAGGTATCTACTCAGTGAAAAAGAGGAAAGTTAGTTTTCATTGGTATAAGAAACACTAACAAATCTGGAACCATTTAATTAAAGAATATAGCATTTTAGAGTTGGAATAGATTTTAAAGATAATTTAATCTACCCCATTTTTTATTATTATTAGAAACCAGGAAATTGAATCCTAGAAAGGGAAAGTGATTTGTCCAAACTCATAAAGATATTAAGTTTCAGATTCCAAATTCAAAACTTTTTGCTTCTTACTTCAAGGGCTGATCTTGATACCAGAACCTAAGACCAGATAGTTAAAGACTATCCTTAACCAGGACTATTACATTCTCCATTCATTTTTTTTTAATAGATGAAATCAGCTTAAAATGGACATTAAGAGTAACTTTGAAAAGAAAAACAATCAGGACAACACACCGCATAAGGGGTGTGTAGAAGGGGAGAAGTGCTTTGAATGTTCAAACCCTTAAAAACAAAAGGAAATTTTAAAATTTAAAGCTTTTCCTATATTGAATACTCATTTGAAAGATTTAAGAAATTGTCTTGTTTTTCCACACTGAGGCATGGATCTATGTGAATGCAATTGCAGGACTGACAGGATCATAGTATTGAAAGTTGCCTGGTGAGCCCAAACAGGATTAAGAAAATTAGAGTTGGTAAAGAGATTCCTACAAGATTATAACTGAACCATTATGAACAGATAAGTATGTTTTCTATTTATAAAAGACTTCAAGATAGTTAGGTTGAAGGTTCCTCTTAAAGATTCTACCTTTACCTCCTTGATATAAGATTTACAATGGAAAAAATAGGTGCCAAAACTTCACAAAAATCTGCTTTTTCCCCTAATTCTGGTTCCCCTACTTTGGTTTTTTATTGTGCAGTAGTGGGTGGAAGAGTCATTTTATAATAGAAGAGCATTTATTTTGGAAACAGTAAATGTGAACTTTACTAGTAAACTATTGAAAAATATCTAGTCATTCTAACCTGAATAGAAGCCTAGTTTTCTCTGTGTTTTGAAACTGACTGGAACACTACAGATTTAATGAGGAGAGAAAGCTGATCTTTGACTTTGTGATAAGTGGGTGCTGAGAAAAAATCCATGTCTTTGCTCTGAGGGGGGTACAGCTTTGAAGCTCAAAATAATAGTGTTAGTGCCCTGCCATCTGCTTTCTTAATCCAGTTTGTACCAACCTTTTACAAGTCATACATGCACATAGAAAGCATAGCACACACAAAATAAGGCCTTTGAAATGCGCAATGAAAATTGTATGATTCTCACAATTCTGAGCTGTTGCTATGTTGACATTTCCTGTGCTAATAAATGTTGCATTTATGTTAAACTTCTTCCAATAAACAGCAAAATATTCAAGAATTTTTTTTATATTCTTTATGGAAACTTTTCAATAGCTTCTAATATGGGAACAAATATATTTTCAGTTTTTGTTGTTGTTTTTGTTTAATTTTTTTTTAAACCAAATAGAATTTTAGGGTTGGAAGGAATCTTGGAAATCATTTTGTTAGCTGATCCCCAAGTCATATAGGTTAGGAAACTGAGATCCAGAATATGGAAAAAAAAACTGGCCTACAGTCAGAGGTGATTTGTGAATGATTTGGGATGAGGATACAGGTCTATTAACTCATATTCCGGAGAGTCATGATGCTGTCTGCTCTATGGGCTTCCCTAAAGAGTTTGCTTTAAGATTTTTCAACTTTTTTTGAGTTGCTAATATTTTCTTTGCTAGATGACAGCTGGATTCTACTTTTAATCCATACTCTTTATTCCCTGTCCTGTTGTGAGGCATTCTGGCAGATTTTTGTTGGGTTTTTTTTTCTTTTCAGACATGTGACATTCTAGTTTGGAAACAGAAGCTTAAACTCATGAAAAAATATTGGACAATTTGAGAAAATACAGAACCTAGAAGGATGTTACCAAAGATATTAGACTTTTACACTGATTTGCATACTCCTGTGCTTGTGTTGGGAACAAAAGAGGGCATCATCTAGGTAAATGTTCATGCTTCAAAAGGTGGAGGAAGAGATAAAGGGGCTTTGGTTGTGAATCTGATCTTAGACAACAAGAAGGAACTGGTTGCTGATTAGATATGACTAAAACTCCAAGGGAAGTGACTACTCTGTTTTGAATTTCTTGACAGAGAAAAGGAAGGCTGAATCAGAATAGTTTGACAAAAAACTATAGATTTGAGGAAATCAGATGTCAAAGGGTTTAGAGAAAGAACAAACAGAATGTTACATCTGAATGTTTTACAGAGGAAGGTAGTGAAAAGTAATGAAATGCTTTCAAGAATGAAATTCTAAAGACACAAACAGAAATAATCTCTATGGATAAGAAAATTGAGGACTTTCTTAATGAAATTAATACAGATATACAAGGAGTTCATTGGTCTACAGAAGTTAAACCTACATCAAACAAAAGGAGCAACTAGGTGATACAATGGATAGATGCTTAGAATTAGGAAGACTCATCTTCAGGGGTTCAAATCCAGCCTCACACACTTACTAGCTGTGTCACCCTAGGCAGGTCACTTAATCCTGTTTGCCTACATTTCCTACTTGGTAAAATGGGCTGGAGAAGTAAATGGTAAACTACCCAGGTCTTGCCAAGAAAACCTAAATGAGGTCATGAAGAGTCAGACATAATTGAAATGAGAGTGCAATAATATTGAACAAAATAGCATAATGTAAATAAAAAATATTAGATAATAATAGTGTCAGAATAAATTGAAACTAGGTAGGAATGATAAGGACAACAATACAAAATTTTTAGAAGGTATTTTGGAAAATGAAGAGGATAAATGAAGGAATATAACTTGAGTTGTGGCTTGAATCAATAAAGAAAAAGCAATAACTCAACTTATTTTGCTCTTCTCCCTACTAAAGAAAATGGTGCAGGGTCCTCAAACTACGGCCGGCGGGCCAGATGTGGCAGCTGAGGACCTTTATCCCCCTCACCCAGGGCTATGAAGTTTTAAAGAAACTTTTAAAGGCCCACAAAACAAAATTTTTGTTTTTACTATAGTACTCCAACAGTCTGAGGGACAGTGAACTGGCCCCCTATTTAAAAAGTTTGAGGACCCCTGAGAGTCAAAAGATAAGACAAAAATGGTAAATAGGAAATAGAAACCCAAGATAAACAAAAAAGATCAAAAGAGAACACTTAGCTATCTCAGATAAATTAGAGTTACTACACCTAAAGAAATTCTATCCTAGATACTAACAGAGGTGGCAGGTGTAACTCTTGGAAGGTGTTGAACCATTGTCAATGATATTTGGAAGATACAAGAACATACGTATGTGGATTTGTTGAAGCTCTGAATTAGTACAACCATTCTAGAAAATATTTAGGAAATTTAAGTGACTAATGTGTGCTTACCTTTTGACCCAGGGATTCCACTGCTAAGCATGTGCCTCAAGGAAATAATTGATAAAAACAAAGGCTACACATGACAAAATATGTGTAGGAAACAAAGTAGAAACCCATCAATAGGGTAATGGCTAAACAAATTTTGGTATTTAGATATACCAGCACTTAACACAGTGTCTAAACATAGTAAACATTTAATAGATGTTCTTTCTATCTATCGATGAATATAGCATATTACTATGTCATAAAAATGATGTCTATGATGAAAATGGAGAAACATTTGAAAATTTAAAACTGACAAAATATGAAGTAAGCAGACATAAGAAAATTATATGCCCAGTAACTACATCAATGTGAGTGAAAAATAATCACAAAAAAGTTAAATTTGAATGTTGCAAAATTATAAAAAAAATAAGTTTGGCTTCAAAAAAAGAAATACCCTTTTCTCTTTTTCAAAGGTGGTAAGGAGACAGAGTCACCTTAAGTGAGTGGAAGATTATATATATTTTCATCTATTTTACATGCATTGATTGGTTTTATTGATTTGATTCTTTTATTCCTCTATTTCTTTTTTTCTTATAAGAGATGTTTATAGAGGAGAAGAAGGTATACAAGAAGAAACCTAGGTGATGTAAATTCAAACATCTATAAAAATCTAATTTAAACAAAGAAAGATTATGGAGAGTGGAAAGGATGACATAGAATTGGAGAAGGCCTAATGTCTCAATTTTTTAAAATGGAAGAAATTGGAATCTATTAACTATGGGCCAGTGACTTTAACTTTGATTTCTGGCAAGATTCCAAAACAAATTATTAAAGAATTGGTTTGTGGAGAGCTAGAAAGGAAATGTGTGATTACTTAAAGCCCAAGTACCAATCCCACTATATCTCAAATAAATCATGCTCACTTTCATTTTCTTTTTTAAAATTATTACCTTATAGTAGTGGTGCTTAAACTTTTTGTTTTTAGTATCTCTTTATGTTCTCAATGATTAGTGTAGACCCCTCTCCAAGTAGTTTTTGTTCCTAAAGTCTATTTGATATTTGTTATATTAGATATTTATCTATTGATATTTATCATATTAGATATTAAAACATCTAATGTAATGGAAATTGTTTTAACCTCAGGGATCCCCTAAAATTATCTTAGGGAACTCTTAGAGAACAAATGATATAATGTATATACACACATACGCAAATCTATTGTTATTGTTTAATCACATAAGAATACACCTCTTATTTTATTTTGATATCCTTATACATTTCATTTTTCTAACTTGTTTCATTTTTCAATTTAATTTTCATAGCTCTGTGGGAATCAAATAAATCCCCATCCATTTCTCACAAATCCAAAGGACTAGAAACTAGGAAGAAATCAGGGAGTCAGATTTAGGCTTAATGGAAAGAAAACCTTCCCAACAATTAGAACAATCTGAAAATGGAATGGGCTGCCCTAGGAAACAGTAAGGAAAGAAGTCTTTCTAACAAAGGCTAGATGATTACTTATTGAGTGTGTTGTAAATGGATTTTTGTCAAAGTCTGAGTCAAAAACTAGGTGATTTTTAAGGTCCTTTCAACTTTGAGAATTTGATTTTTCTCTGTGTGCATTCTTTCTTGTGAATTCACTGACTATATATATTTAAAAATTAGATATAGGGCTGCTGCTTTAGGGTGGACAACTTTAGAACTTGGAGGCAGCATCTGAAACCTATATTTTATACTGATAAGTCTTTTTTTCACTAGTGTTAGGTTTTAGCCTTCTTGGTGCAGCTAGGTGGCAAAATGATTAGAGCACCTTGTCCCCAGTTAGGTAATCCTGAGTTCAGATGATTAGTTTATTAGTTGTGTGATCCTGAGAAAGTCATTTAACCTATTTTCTTCAGTTTCCTCATCTGTAAAATGAGATGGAGAAAGAAATGCAAATCACTCCAGTATCTTTTCCAAGAAAACCCTAAATAGAGTCATGAAAAATCAGATACAATTGAACAACAGCAACTGTAAATTTGAGACTGGAGTGCAAAAGGTTAGGGGGAAAAGAGTGGGGAGATAGAATATAATTTCCACAAGACACAGCTTTAATGACCACACAGATTGAGAATGGCTTGTTTTTCTTCTAGTGCATGCTAAATAACACACCTAAAGGGTAACCTGATTCTTTTTTAAAAAATCTTCCTGTTACTGTTAACACTGTTATCACATTCTCTTATTACCTGATCATTATAATCACATTCATCATTGTTGTCCTCCTCCTCTTTCTCTTCTTCTTCTTTTTTCCTCCTCCTCCTCCTTTTTCTTTTCTTCTTTTCCTCGTTTCTTCTTCTTCTTCCTCTTACTCTTTCTCCTCCTCTTCTCTCTTCTTCTTCTTCCTCCTTCTCCTCTTTCTCTTCTTCTTCTCCCCATTACTCTTTCTTCTCTTCTCCTCCTCCTCCTTTTCCTCCTTTTCCTCTTCCTCCTCTTTCTTCTTCTTCTTTCTTCTCCTCTTCCTCTTCCTTATCCTTCTTTTCCTCTTTTTCTTCTTCCTGTGATTACCTTGTTGTAGATATTAATTTTGCCAATATAGATCATAAACTCTCTATAACTTACTTCATGGTTTCAAGAATAATTATCATTGAAAAATTAGCATTGTTGTGATTTAACAAACAAAAGCCTTATCTTCATTTTCTCTTATGTAGCCAAAATCAAGGAGGATTTTAATGTATGTAAAAGTTCTCCCAAGGAACAAACCTGAAACAAGAATGACAGACTCTTAATGGTCTGTCTGCAAATTTTAATATGTAATTGAATTCAATTCAGCAAATACTGTGTATTTTGTACAAAACATTTTGATAGACCTTGAGAATTTTAATATATTATAAAATCTACCATTATAGATTAGACTATAGAAACAACTCTATTTTGTGCAAACTGATTATAATTGTTCTGGAGTTAATAAGCTCCCCCTCTGAAACTTTAGACCTACTAACTGAGTTGATTTAGAAAATTTCTATGGCAATATGACTAGATATAATTACACAGTGAACAAAGTATTTTTGGGTTTCCTAGAAGAGATGTCTTGATGAGTTTTTCTCAGCATAACAGCCCATAATTTTCAGTACAAATAGCTGTGGAACATTGAATTGGTATTTATATATTATAAGCAATCAATCACCAAGTATTTATTATGTGCTTACTCTGTATTGGTCACTGTACTAAGTGCTAAGGATACATATCTAATAACAAGAAATTTGTGTATAATCTTCTTTAATTGAGAACTGCTACTCCCTCTTGGTTAATCTCATCTCCTGAGGGTAACTTATTTTGTACCTAATTCTTCCCTTTGGGCAGGACTTTTTCTCTAGTCATAGACTCTACCTGGAGGCAGAGTTTCCTTGAACCTTTCCTGGTTATAACAGAAGAGCACTTAAGGGTCTAAGGCAGTTACTCACCTCTCAGTGCAGTAAGTGCAACTCTACCTCCTTAGCCTTCTCTTCCATCACTACCATGCTGTCAACTCATCTGTCTAATATATTCAGGGAAATCTAAAATATTTAAAATTCATTTTGATGTCTGTTTGGGGTAAGTTTAATAACATGCCATGAATCAAAATTTCTTTGCTTTGTCTCAAGCTATAGAAATCATACCAATTGAAATGGGAGAGTCATCTTCTCTCTGTGTCCCAAGGCTTATGAACTCAAAGGACTCACAAAACAGAAACTAGAGAAAAACACCAGCACCTACTTAAAAGTAATATCTTTCTTTTGAAAATGCATCACTAATAACATGCAAAAAAGTGGAGAAATGCTTAAGAGAATGAAGAATTGGAAGAGGGGAAGGAAAAGAAAGAAATTTATCTCTCCCTTGAGAAAACAAGGACAGAAAGAAAATAGAGCACTAGAATAGTGATCACCAACTCTGTGTCCATCCAACAGCATGATATGAATGGTTCCCTGTATCAGCTTTGTCACCATCAACTTTCTAGATCATTTAGATCAAATTTTAAACTGTGGACTGCAACCACATGTGGGGTCATATAATTGAATGTTGGAGGTCATTGAAAATTTGGCAACAGTAAAATGTATCAAATATTACACCAATATTTAATTTTTTATTTAAAATAAATAAGCACATTCATCTCATTGGTCTGCAAATTTGCTTTTATGTTTAATAAATGACAAAATTATACATATACCAAAGAATTGTTTTAAAATAAATTTCTTTATTATTTATTATCAGGAAATGTTTGATTTGTATATGTTTTGTGTTTAATTTCCTTGCTCCTAATATTTATGATATTACTTCCAAATCTTTGGAAACAATTATTTAAAACTACTAATGTAATAAAAAATACTTCTGAAAATTCAGAAAATAATGATTATCTGGGTTGTAGTAAGGAAGAACTACATTGCTCTATACATTTGCACACATGCAAAAATAAATTCAATGCTGGGTTGTTACCTGAGTGATTACAAGGTGAATAGATTTATTTTGGAAGGAATATGCACCTGAAAGACTAATTTTAAGTTAAGGAAATACATTGAGCTTGGCAGAGGACATTGTGAAAAGCAAAGTCTTAATTTTTTCTAAACAAAGCATTGCTTGTTGGAAAGCATGCTTTATTATTTGTGAATTCTATATATATGCAGAGCTGTTCATCAGTTCACTGTTGGGTTTTGTGTGCTTGAAGAATCCTTTTCTTTGGAAAAATCAAGTACTGGAAAAAATGTAGAAGTCTCTCTGCATGCTATGGAGATAGAAGAATCTACATATGCTATTGGACTTAGTTTTTTTTTTTTTTTTTTTTTTTTTTGGCAGTCTAGTATGTTTGTATCTGTTTGTAGGCAGTACATGTGTGTCTGGATTTCATGCAAATACGGTGACAAGGTGCACAGTATCTATGAAGCCATGTGGCTCTTTGAACATGGACTTTTAAAATGGACAAATGTTACTGAATTTATGAAATAAGTTAAAGTCTTGCTGTGTAGTTGATACTAATGACCCTTTTGTTCCTGGATGCAATTCTGGCTTTAGTGATTTGAGTCCTCCATGAATGCTCATGGCAAATGAGATCAGCCAGAGCATCCCAACTTTCCTTAGAATGCTTTCTAATGGCAGTTTTCATTTGCCAGTCTGTGACCTAGTTTCAAGGCAGAGATATGCCATGACATTTTGCTTAGCTATATAAGAAAAAAAAAACAATTCTGCTTGCTGATGATATTTTTTGGCAATTATTTGGATATAACAAATATTGCTTTAATAAAGCAAAAAACAGGATCTTGATTCTTGATCCTTAAGTCCAGTGGTATATTCTTTAGAAAGTGCTTATTTTCTTCACCATAGTTCTGCATAGAGATGTAGCTTGATTTACACAGTAAATACTTTTGAAAAGTTTTGTGCCAAAGGAATCTATATATATAATATAAATGGATACAGGTTTCATTGTGAAGAATGAAGAAGACAAGCACAATATAAATGAAATAATTAGCTCATTTATTGTCCATAAGATACACATGGTTCCACTGCTATAGGAAGTTTATATTAAGCAGAAAGTTAGAAGTACGATCACAATGTCTCTGAGACCCCACTAAGGGAAAATTCCCAACATTTGGGCAGAGGTCTGAATCTGTGCCTTAATTTAAATTTATATTTATTACTGACAAAATCCTAGCCTCTTTGTGGTTGAAGTTCAGGTTATCAGAAACATTTGGGTGATGTTGTAAGCAGAGTCCATTAGAGTGTCTCTCAATGAAAGAATGGACTTATTCTTGGAATTTCTCTTACTCCTGGAAGAGGTTATTATACCTTTGGGGGCTTCAGCTCTCTTTAACTTTTCCCATAACTCAGTCCTGCTATGTCTTTCTCCTTTTACCTCTGGTTATTGTGCTGCCAATTCTTCTTCTCAGTTTATATCAAACCTGCCAACACTCTTTCTCTCTTCAGTTATTGACTTTATGTCTCAGTGGGAATGTCACTGGATTCACACTCAGTGTTGCCAAACACTCAAATGTCTAGGTCCTAGGACATTTGGCTTTCTAGTTTACACAAAATCCAGAGGGACCAAATCTCCTCAACTAAGCCAAATATATTTCTTGGGCAATATCACTCAAATCCATCCAATGGATCTCAAAGACTTCTAAAGTGATCCAGAACTTTTCTCATGTAATCTAAAGTCTTTGATTAATGATTCATTATGGATGTTCACACTCCTCATTCAATTAAAAAATCCTGTTTCTATGAAATTATTAAGATAGGGATATAGTATATCCTTCATATATTTATTGAATAAGCAGCATGTTCTATTGGTAAGAGAACTCAATGTAAAGTTAGAAGAATTTGTGGACTTGGTTTTGAGCCATGTAGCTGTCACTTATCAGGTGCATGACTTTGGACAAGTCACTTACCTCTCTTTGCCTCAATTTCTCCAAGTATAAAAAAGGGATAATAGTACATATACGATCTACTTGTTCTGTGGACACAGTATTATTCCATATATCATAAAATATCCATTTCACTATTTAACTTGATCTAAAATCATGAATACAGTGGCTGTTTGGCTGACTGAATAGAGACCTGGACTCTGTGAAGAAGACCAGAATTCAGGGCCCACCTTAGACATTTTACTTAACCTCTCAGTGCCCTACACACTCTGCTAAGTGAATAGCTTGTCAGTCTGAACTGGTTGAGCTAGTTTCTTCACTGAGAGTCCCTGTATTGGCTTAATTATTAGTCCTGAATAGCCTCCCTTCCTGACTGCCACAAAACAAACAAAAAGAGAAACCTGTCCTTGAACACATATAATTTTCCTTCTAGTCTTAGACTCAAGGCAGGGAGGGTGCTTTAATGGTGATAATTCAACCCAATATTTTCCTAAGGCAGAAAATTGGATTAAATGAGAATTTAGTTTTCCCTGGAAACCTGTTTTGTTGTTGTTGTTTTTCTTTCTTTCTTTCTTTTTTTTTTTTTTTTTTAACCTCCTCATGGAGGAAAACCTTTGGTCCTTAAAGGTTAATCCAGCAGAGCACAATTTCTGGCATGTCCTACTACAACTTAAAAACTTGTCAAGTACTTATTAGGCCTTAAGATTGACCTCTGACAACCAGCCTCAAAAAGGCTCATCGCAAAATATTTGACCAACAGTGATTACCCTTAACCCCAACAATTCATGAAATCATCTATTTCCTCTAAAAGTGAAGGGCTTACAAGTCTGTGCCAGGGAATGGAATAGTCACACTAATAAAATCACAGACATTTTGAAGTAGTGAAATAATATGGCAGATAGAAAGCTTCTTTTTTCCAATGGAAGGGAGAGAGGAAGAAATTGTTTTTGCTAATTTGATAAGAAAATCAAAAATTTAAAAAGAAAATAATATTAAACCATAAGGCTCTAAAGAAGAATGAGTACTATATTGGCTTCTCCTTGTTTATAACTGTTATTGTACTATCACCAATATTTTCAGTAGGATAATATCTGAGAATTTAAAAACTGAATTCTCCTTAAAAATATAAATACTGAACCTAGTCTTTGACAAACCCAAAGATCCCAGCTTTTGGGATAAGAACTTACTGTTTGATAAAAATTGCTGGGAAAATTGGAAACTAATATGGCAGAACTAGGCATTGATCCATACTTAACCGACACCAAGATAAGGTCAAAATGGGTTCATGACCTAGAAAAGAATGAAATCATTAATAAATTGAGGAACATGGATAGTTTACATCTCAGACCTGTGGAAGGGGAAGGTCTTTTATGACCAAAGCAGAACTAGAGATCATTACTGATCAAAATAGAAAAATTTTGATTATACAAACTGAAAGTTTTTGTACAAAACAAAACTAATGCAGACAAGATTAGAAGGGCAATAAACTGGGAAAATATTTTTACAGTCAAAGGTTCTATAAAGGCCTCATTTCCAAAATATATAGAGAATTAACTCTAATTTATAAAAATCAAGCCTTCTCAATTGAAAAAATGGTCAAAGGATATGAAAGACAATTCTCAGATGAAGAAATTAAACTATTTCTAGTCATATGAAAAGATGCTCCAAGTCATTATTAATAGAGAAATGCAAATTAAGACAACCTAAGATACACCACACACCTGTCAGATTGGCTAAAATGACAGGAAAAATAATGATGATTGTTGGAGGGGATGTGGAAAACTGGGACATTGATTCATTGTTGGTGGAGTTGTGAACAATCCAACCATTTTGGAGAGTAGTTTGGAACTATGTCAAAAAGTTATCAAAACTGTGCATACTGGATCCAGCAGTGTTACTTACTGGATTATATCCCAAAGAGATTATAAAGAAGGAAGGACCTGTATGTGCAAGAATGTTTGTGGCACTTTTGTAGTGGCTAGAAACTGGAAACTGAATGGATGTCCATCAGTTGAGAACTGAATAAATTGTGGTATATGAAAATTATGGAATATTACTGTTCTGTAAGAAATGACCAACAGGATGATTTCAGAAAGGCCTGGAGACTATACTAACTGATGCTGAGTGAAAGAGCAGGACCAGGAGATCATTATTTAACAACAATACTAGATGATGACCCAGTTCTGATGGATCAAGGCCATCCTCAGCAACAAGATCAACCAAATCATTTCTAATGGAGCAGTAATGAACTGAACTAGCTATACCCAGAAAAAGAACTCTGGGAGATGACTAAAAACCATTACATTGAATTCTAATCCTATATTTATACACCTCATTTTTGATTTCCTTCCAAGCTAATTGTACAATAATTCAGAGTCTGATTCTTTTGTACAGCAAAATAATGTTTTGGTCATGTATACTTATTATGTATCTAAGTTATATTTTAATATATTTAAACACTGGTCATCCTGCCATTTAGGGAGGGGTGGAGGGTAAGAGGTGAAAAATTGGAACAAGAGGTTTGGCAATTGTTAATGCTGTAAAGTTACCCATGTATATATCCTGTAAATAAAAGGCTATTAAATTAAAAAAAATATATAAATACTGGTAGTCTTGTACTATTAAACATGAGCATGGTATTTTCATAACTCATTAGTAATAACTTCAAAATTAAAATTTGCTTGTTTTGATCAGTGTTTGATTGATGTTAATTTTTGTCTTCTTACACTGAGGGGGGAAATTGTGAATAAAAAGGTAAATGTAGTTTAGAGGTATTTAGAAGTATATATCACATTTTAAAATACCATATACTATTTTATTTCCTTAATGCCAGTTATACTCCTTCATTATCTTAACTAATTTTGTTCATGCCTTTTCATAATAGTCATTTCTTATTATATTTTCCTTTAGAATACTCTGCCTTAAAAATGAAAATTTAGTCAAAATCCTTAGGACTGCATCCAGTGGTATTTGCAACTTGCCTCTCAACCAAAAGGAGAGAGGTATAAGTTTATCCTATTTTCTCTGGGTCCAAGACTGATCATTGATATCCATCTATATGTGGGAGGCTTTTAATGTTGGTTATCTATATTGGTCATGAAATATTGTCATACTAGTTATTAAGTAGTCTAATTCTTTAACATCAAATTTATGAAATATCTGTGCTTTAAAACATGGATACAGTTTTTACATTCTGTAAAAAAAGTAAAAGTAAAGCTTCTTATTTCAAAAATCATGCAAAAACAGGTGATGAGCTGGATTTGGCCCACAGGCCATAGTTTGCTAACCCCTGTTTTAAAATGTGGAGTACTTTCTGCTTTTAGTAAATCTCTAGTTATGTAAATTTTGATTCATCACATCTGGTCCCATCCCTTCATAGTTTGCTGAGATGATTGGATAGAAATCTAATCATCTGTTTTTCCTATATCAGCTTGCCATTTTCTGTTTCCAATTACCAATGTACTTTAATGTAGATAGAATGTTAGCAAGTTCAATAAGTGAGGAACAAGAATAGTGCTCCCAGCATAACCTTCATTGAGGATGTTATTCAGTAGTAGCCCAGGGCATTTTGTTTTATGATATTCATTTAAGTGTGATTGACCTACTGTGTGCATATCACTCTAGCAATCTGAATGTGCCTAAGAGGTCATTGCTTAATTATCCAAATATACTGCCGGTGTAATACATTCAATTAGAGTAATTCCAGTGATATACCTGAAATCTCAGCATGTCTGAGAAATATTAAAAACTTAGAAGTGCTGAGCATTCTTGGATGGGAACCCCACATCTTTATCACAACAAAAATAGTGAGATTAGTTCACCCTAAGAAAAATTATTAAAATGGCCAAATTTGTATATCTCGATTTTTTTTTTTTACCCCAAGTACTTAGTGTTCTCTGGCAAATCAGACAAAAAAACCACCCCATCTCTTTTCTCTCCAGAATTTTTTCCTTTTTCTTTTCTTTTGTTCCCTCATAATCTTGTTCTATGTTAAATGAAAGCCAATCTGATAAACATGTCTATTTAAAGAAGTACCAATGATAGCACCCTTGTCAGATAATTGTGCAAAGAGCCCTGCATTTGAAGTCAGAAGATTGTGGTTCTGCTACTTATTACTGATTTGACCATGGCTTATTACTGATCTATACTTAACATCCCTATGTTTTAAATTTCTCACATATAAAATGAAACAGTTGAACTGGATCACCTCTAAGATCTAGAAACTGAAAATATGTGGTCATTCCCAGCTTGGGAACTTCAGGCTCCAGAGAAGACTTTAGAATGGGGAGTGTGCTGGAGGCAGAGACCCTTAGCTTTCCTGAAATGATGCTCTATGCATGTGGTTGATTCTTTGTTGACACTGACTGAGGCCCCAATCCACCTAGTGATCTTTTGAATAAAATAACAGTAGCTGACATTTGTGTACGACTTTAGGATGTACAAATGCATTTTGCATTCATTTCTCTTGATCCTCACAACAGCCTTAAGAAAGAAATAGTATTGTCCTCATTATTCCTATTTTTTAAACTGAAATTCACAAGGGTTGTTATTTTTTAAAAAAATGTTTTATTGATGTTATTTTTTTCTTTAAAAATATCATTTATATTCTAAAGATGCTTCTCTACTTCATACATGGAACACCCTATCATACATTCATTTTGTAATAGATAAGTATAATAAAGCAATGTAACACATTAGCCATACATGAAAATATATTTAGATATAGATTAAAATCTAAGTCTCTTTGAACATCAAGACCAGTGCTCTTTCTAAGACAGAAGTGATGTAGAAGATGAAAGCAAGGACAATTGCTGAGGATAATTACAAAAGAGCAACACAGTATATAAGATTAGTATGAGGAGTTGGGGGTAGGGGAGGAGAAATTCAAAATGAATTGAAGCTAGGGATGCTGGTTATGGACCCCTCCCCCTCCTCCAAAAACGGTTTATTTCATGCTATGTTGTAGCCCAGAGTAAAATATAAGATGCAATAGGAATATTTATGGAATGGAAAGGATAGAAAAAAGAGTGGCTAATAGAGAAATGAAATCTAAAATAAATAAGAAGATAATATGATAATACATAGCTACTCTTAATACATTCAAGTCACTAAGCCTAATAAATTGCCTCTTAAAATACTGAAAAAAGTTGTGGATGTGATTGATAACACACTGTCAGTAATTTTTGAAATGTAAAAAAATAGAAATGGTATCACAAGCCTAAAGAGAGACAAATACCATAAAAAAGGATAAAGGTATAGTTTAAGTATAGCTTGGTGAAATTCCAGAACACATAGTTAAGTGAATGGTTCTTGAGTACTTAAAAATCAAGATGGCTTTTTTGCAGATAGTCTTGACTTGTGCTGTTTTGGAAGGAACATTGCCTCTCAGATCAGTGTTAAAGTCTCACTTCTGTTATTTTTATCAAATCTCCTTGGACAGATTGCTTAATCTGTTTGGGCCTCAGTTTCCACATCTGTAAAGGCAAAGCATTGTACTATGTCTTATACAATTTAAATTTATGACTAATCTTATTCCTTTTTTTGACAGGTAAGCTAGATGACTACGCCATGATGTATTTAGATGTCAGCAGAGAATCTGACGATGTCTCTTAAGCTCTCATTTTAAATTTAGTGAGAAGATACAGGCTAGGTGATAGTATAGTTAGGTAAAGTCAATTGTGGCTAAGTGACCAAGCCTCACAGGTAGTCATTAATGTTTTGTTTTTTTGTTTGTTTTTTGTTTTGTTAAAACTTGAAAGCATGTGATTAATGTAGTGGCCCAATGATCTTTTTTTGGCCCTTTGCTAATTAGTATTTTCATCAATGGCTTGGATAAAGGAACAGAAGGTACATTTTTCAAATATTCATTATGACATTTAACTGAAAAGACAAATTCATGACTAAGGGTCCAAAGAGATCTTTATAGGTTAGAACATTGAATAAGATAATAATAATAACTCACTTTTAAACAGTGCTTTAATATTTACAAAGTGTCTTATCTTACTTGTTTCTCACAACAGTGGGGGGTCCCCTCCATAAGAATGTTTTAGAGGGGATTCTTGAAGTGCAGTACAAGTTGGTTAAATGATCTCCTGTCTTCCTCCCAGTTTTGAAACTTTTGTGATCGAAGTAGTTTGTATGACTTTAGGAAATGATACCATAAAAAACCATGCAAGAACATTTATATTTTAGATAATTTAAAATATTTGGGAGTCTACCTGCCAAGGCAAAATCAGGGATTGTATGAACACAATTACAAAATACTTTCCATCCAGATAAAGTCAGATCTAATCAATTGGGAAAATGTCAAGTGCTCATGAGTAGGCCGAGCTAAAATAATAAAAATTTCAATACTACCTAAATTAATCTATTTATTCGGTTCCATACCAATCAAACTCCCAAGAAATTATTTTACATATCTAGAAAAAATAATAACGGTTCATTTGGAAAAACAAAAGGTCAAGAATTTCAAGGGAATTAATGAAAAAATGCAAATGAAGGTGGCCTAGCTATATCAGACTTAATATTATATTATGAAAAAATGGTCATCAAAAGCATTTGATACTGGTTAAGAAATAGAGTAGTTGATCAGTGGATTAAGTTTGACAAACCCAAAGACCCCAACTTTTGGTATAAGAACTCATTATTTGACTAAAACAACTGGGAAAATTGGAAATTAGTATGGAAGAAAGTAGATATTGAACCACACCTAACACACTATTCCAAGATAAAATCGAAATGAGTTCATAATTTAGACATAAAGTATGATAGTACAAGCAAATTAGAAGAACAAAGGATAGTTTACCTCTCAGATCTTTGGAGAAAGAAGGAATTTGTGGCCAACAAAAAAATGGAATACATTATTAAATACAAAATGGATAATTTTGATTATATTTATTTAAAAAAAGTTTTTGTACAAACAAAACTAATGCAGACAAGGTTAGAAGGGTAACAATAAAATGGGGGAAATTTTTACGTTCAAGGATTCTGATAAAAGCCTCATTTCTAAAATATGTAGATAATTGATTCAAATTTATAAGGCAAGTCATTCACCAATTGAGAAATGGTCAAAGGATATGAACAATTTCAGATAAAAAAATTGAAATCACGTGTAGTCATATGAAAAGATGCTCTAAATCACTATTGATCAGAGAAATGCAAATTAAGACAATTCTAAAGTACCACTACACAAGTCTCAGATTGGCTAAGATGACAGGAAAAGATAATGATGAATATTTAAGGGGATATTGGAAAAGTGAGACACTAATACATTTTTGGTCGAGTTATGAACTGATCTAACCATTCTGGAGAGCAATTTAGGACTATGCCTAAAGGACCTTCAAATTGCATATCCCTGATCCAGCAGTGTCTCTCTCTCTTTTTTTTTTTTTTTTTTTTTTAATTTAATAGCCTTTTATTTACAGGTTATATGCATGGGTAACTTTACAGCATTAACAATTGCCAAACCTCTTGTTCCAATTTTTCACCTCTTACCCCCCACCCCCTCCCCCAGATGGCAGGATGACCAGTAAATGTTAAATATATTAAAATATAAATTAGATACACAATAAGTATACATGACCAAACGGTTATTTTGCTGTACAAAAAGAATAGGACTCTGAAATATTGTACAATTAGCTTGTGAAGGAAATAAAAAATGCAAGTGGGCATAAATATAGGGATTGGGAATTCAATGTAATGGTTTTTAGTCATCACCCAGAGTTCTTTCTCTGGGCGTAGCTGGTTCAGTTCATTACTGCTCCAATGGAAAGGATTTGGTTGATCTCGTTGCTGAGGATGGCCAGGTCCATCAGAACTGGTCATCATATAGTATTGTTGTTGAAGTATATAATTATCTCCTGGTCCTGCTCATTTCATTCAGCATCAGTTCATGTAAGTCTCTCCAGGCCTTTCTGAAATCATCCTGTTGGTCATTTCTAACAGAACAATAATATTCCATAATATTCATATACCACCATTTTTTCAGCCATTCTCCAACTGATGGGCATCCATTCAGTTTCCAGTTTCTTGCCACTACAAAAAGGGCTGCCACAAACATTCGTGCACATACAGGTCCCTTTCCCTTCTTTATAATCTCTTTGGGATATAAGCCCAGTAGTAACATTCCAGCAGTGTCTCTACTGGGCTTCCATCTCAAAGAGATTTTAAAGGAGGGAAATGTGCAAAAATGTTTGTAGCAGCCCTTTTTGTAGTGGCAAGAAACTGGAAATTGAGTGGATGCTCATCAGTTGGAGAATGAACCAGTTATGGTATGTGAATTTTATGGCATATTATTATTCTATAAGAAATGATCAGCAGGATGATTTCAGAGAGGCCTGGAGAGGCTTGCATGAGATGATACTAAGTGAAATAAGCAGAATCAGGAGATCATTATACATGACAACAGCAAGATTATATGATGATCAATTCTGATGGATTTGGCTCTTTTCAACAATGAAATGATTCAAGACATCTCCAATAGTTTTGTGATGAAGAGAGCCCTCTCCACCCACAGAGAAGACTGAGGTAACTGAATATGGATCTCAACATTGTATTTTCACTCTTTTTGTTACTGTTTGCTTGTTTTCTTTCTTGGTCTGATTTTTCTTATGCAGCATGATAAAAATATATAGAGAAGAATTGTACATGTTAACATATATTGGATTACTTGCTGTCTGGAGAGGTGGGGGGGAAAGGAAGGGAATAAATTTGGAACACAAGGTTTTGCAAGGGTGAATGTTAAAAAGTATCTATGCATATAGTTTGAAACTAAAAAGCTTTAATAATAATAAAAAAGAATATTCATATTTAAATAGCCCACTATTACTGTTTCAGCACTTATCTACTATTTAGCATATTAAGAATTGTTACAGCAATGTTTCATATCATATATGAACAATAGACTTTTTGTTGTTGTTGAGCATCAAAGAGAAGAGAAAAGCTTTTTACCTATACTACTAATATAATCTTTTGGAAATAGTGAGGTACCATGATGGATAGAGTACTGGACCTGAGGTCACAGACACTACCTCAGACACTATATGTGACATTGGCCCCTTTAGTTAACCTCCATTCATCTCAGTCCCCTTATCTGAAAAATAAGTGATAATAACACCTACCTTCTAAGGTTGTTCTGAAGCTCAAATGAAGTAATATTATTTAAGTGGTAGTTCTTATTATTGTTGTTTTCTAATAGAAGAGGGTCTCATTTAAAGCATTTTTATCAGCAAGGTTTTTGAAAAGAAGATGATGGGAAGTCCCTATGTAAATCTCTTCTACTTTTCCCTTGCTTTCCATGGACTTTATACCATATCTCTGTGATAATCTCCATGAAAAAAAAAGACTAAAAAATCTGAGACCAAAAGAGATCATACATAGCATCACAAATTTAATGCTGAAAGGGACCTTAAAGGTTATCAAGTCCAACTCCTGTATTTTGCCAGTGAGGAAACTGAGGACTAGAGACTTCCTCAGAGTCATAGGACTAATAAATGTCAGAGAAAAGATTCTCTGAGCTCTAAGTCCAGTGCTCTGTCTACTATGACAGGCTAACTAAGACTACACAGTGAATAGCATAGCCTAAGCTATTTCTTTCAGCATTCCTTCTCATTGGAGAAGGAATTCATTTCTCGGTAAGTCTCTCAGGTTCCAGTTGCTTCTCTCTCAAGTAATTTTGAGTCAGCAGGATCCCCTGAACTATGCTTAAAGTCAGCTTGTTCCCCAGTCCTCAGCATAGATCCTGCTGTCCAGCTTTTCGTGTTTATGTCTCTCCAATCATCCCCATGGATTTCTGTTTTTATTTTCTATTGCTTATTTCTATCAGTCTGCTTATTCCAGGCCAAGGATCCCCAATATTTTCTCCTGAGGAACTATTTTTGATTTCTCCTTATTCTTGTGCTGGCCATTAGGAGGAGGAAGGAAGAAGGGGCACTGAGAGTTAAATTCCCTAACAGGGCAGCCGCTGATAAGCTCTTTTCTTCACTGCCTGTTGTTGGAAGCACGGGTGTGGTGGCAGCAACAACTCTAGACTTGTAGCCTTGCTTCCTGTTCCCTCCTTCCAGGAATTCCCACCAAATTCTTTCACAAGTAAAATTACAGGTCACAGGTTTGGGCAGCAGCAGACAACTTGGACCTTAGATAGAAGTTTTCTGGTGCACTGGACAGAGTAGTGTTGACTCTGGAGTAAAAGGACTTGTGTTCTGCTACTTAATACCACTGTGGCCTTGGGCAAGACTCTTAATTGTCTGGGTCTCATTTTCCTCATCTGTAAAATTGAGAATATAGGATTAGATGACCTCTGATGTCCTCCCATCTCAGGGACTCATCCAGGATTGTCTTCTCAAACTCCTATCTTCTTCCCTAGTCTGTAAAATAGGAGTTAATAATAGGAGTCCACAAATTTCTGTTTAAGTATTTTGATAACAAAATTTCAATACAGTTGATTTCCTTTTTTATTCTTTACATATCACTTTAAAACATTTTTTGGGTGATGATCAACTATAATGGATGTGGCTTCTTTCAACAATGAGATGATTCAAGGAAATTCCAATGAGCTTGTGATGGGGAGAGCCATTTGTATCTAAAGAGAGGACTATGGGGACTGAATAGGGATCAAAACAGCATTTTCACCATTTCACATGGTGAAAGCATGTTTCACTAACAATCTTTTGTTGTTGTTTTTGTTGTTTGTTTTCTTATTTTTTTTTGTCACTTTTCCCCCCTTTTGATCTAATTTTTCCTGGGTAGCATGGTGAATATGGAAATATGTTTAGAACAATTGCACATGTTTATATCCGATTGGTTGCTGAATTGGGGAGGGGGAAGGTGGAGAGAGAAAACTTTGGAATGCAAGGTTTTGCAGAAGTGAATATTGAAAACTATCTTTGCATGTACTTGGAAAAATAAAATATTTTTTAAAAACTCCATTATTTTGAGAAGGGGTTTACGTGTGCTTTCCCAGACTGTCAAAGGTACCCATGCCACCAAAAAGGTTAAGAACACCCACTAAGAAAACTTCAAGTTTCTTTTTTCTCTCCCTTCTCTCAACATTGTTACTCCAAATTCCTACCCAAATGACTAAGAGTGGTACACACACAAATGCACTTGCCACTCCCAACCCTACTCCCCAGTCCTCAAGAGAGATAGTTATCCTAACACCTCTGGGCTACTGTCTCAAATAATATTTAGCATAAAATGATGGAATACTTATGATCCAATTTCATTTCAGTTCTTCTAGTTCCAGCGAGAACTAGACTTTCAATCTCCATTGATTTGCTGGGAGGGGATTTTTTTATTTTTATTTTATTGTTTTTACGACTGGCTACCACAGTTTTAAAATAGTCTATATTTTTAAAATCTAGCTGATAGAATTACAGGCATCTAAAAAGCTTCAAAAATAATTGAAAGTTTCTCCTTTACTATTGATAAAGTTTAAGATTACAGATCTAGTGCTAAAAGGGACTTGGCGGACATTGAGTTCCCTGCCTTCATTTTACAGATGATGGGACTGAGACACTGAAGGATTGCCCAGGGCCATATGGCTAATAAGTATCATGTGGGATTTGAATCCAAGTCTTATTGTGTCTAGGAGTACTGCCCTATGTTCCAAATTACCCAGATAGATATTTTTTTTTATAATTTTTTTTATTTAATAGCCTTTTATTTACAGGATATATACATGGGTAACTTTACAGCATTAACAATTGCCAAACCTCTTGTTCCAATTTTTCACCTCTTACCCCCCCACCCCTTCCCCTAAATGTCAGGATGACCAGTAGATGTTAAAATATATTAAAATATAACTTAGATACACAATAAGTATACATGACCAAAACATTATTTTGCTGTACAAAAAGAATCAGACTCTGAATTATTGTACAATTAGCTTGTGAAGGAAATCAAAAATGCAGGTGTGCATAAATATAGGGATTGGGAATTCCCAGATAGATATTTAAAACAAGGATAGTCTCCAGATGACATTTTTGGTAAACATTTAGTATCTACAAGTAAGTTTCTCTTTCTTGCCTTCCATCTTCTGCTCTTTCACCACACCCCAGCCCTAATTTTGGAGGCATCTTCATCCTTCCTGGAATATTGTTTTATTCTTCTAACAGAAAAATATATAAAAACAGGTAGGAAAAACAAAGAAAAATATATTGGAAATTTCATTATTTAAATGTCTGTTATTTTCCCCTGGAACTCTCTCAGGAAGATAACTATAGATCATATCCCTATATCTAAGCACATATATGATATACCTGTGAATTAGTGATATAGACTTGGTTATTCCTTCAAAACCATAGAATAGAATATGTTAGTAAGTGTCATCAGACAGAAATGGTTGCTATTTCTGTTAGTCCTAGCTGACTGCAGTCTAGTACAGAATTGGTAATTAGGTCCTAATTACTAGACTTTGCTGATAAATTTTTCAGATCTGAACTAAATTATCTTTAAGCCAAATCCACAACTATGTGGCTTCTTTTCAGAAGGCAAAGTGCTAGCATCCCCTGTAGAGGTTAACTGGCTCCTACCAGCCCCAAACTTTTCATTGAGTAACATCTGCAGCTTTCCCTAGAATTTCCTGTACACAGGTTCAGGTATACATTTGAAATACACCTTTGTAGTAATTTATGGTGCTACTAAGCAGTCATTTGAATAAAAACTTTATTAGCTTTCGACATGCTGGAGATATGGAGGTTTCATGTCATGAGATCTCAAATGATATTTCTTGAAGTGGCTAATATTTTTATTAAGGATAGCATGCTATTACAATTATTTTGGCTTTTCTTTGTATCCCCCATATTTAATACAGTGGCAGACACATAGTAAGTCCTTAAAAATTCTTTGTTGACTGGATTTTATGAGTTGATATAAGGGATAGTTTAACATCAAACTCTTAATAGCTGTGTGAGGGTTGATAAATAATTTAACCCTCAGAATTTCAGTTTCCTCATGTCTAAACTGGGAATTGTATAATCATTACTTACCTCTTCAGGTCATTAAGAAAAAAGTGATTTACAAACTTTAAAACATTATATAAGCTAATTATTATTTTCAGGTCTTTTGGCTTGTATATTTTCATTTTGTCACTGGCAACTTAAAATTTCCAATTCTTTTCCCTTGCTCTTTCAAAAGTCTTTTCTTCCAAAATTTGCTAGTTTTTTTTTCCTGTTTTATGCTTTTTTTTTTTTTTTTTTTTGGTTTTTCAGTGTTTTAAATTTTATCCTATAACTTTTTTTCCTAATGATATATAAGGTACAGTTTGTAGCAACAGCAAGACAATAAATAAGAAAAAATGCTAATATAGCTAGGTCCAGATTAGTTTGAATATGAATCCTCATATGTATTTAAATTTGTGCTATTTGAAGTTTTAATTATTTAAAATATGGTACTTGGTTGTGGGCCAATGAAAACAAACAGAACAGATTCAAATAATGTGACTGATTCATGGGATTCATTATTCAGAGTAATTGAGACTTAGCCATATTATCAGTTACTAAAATTGTTATTTTATAAAGTATTATGAAGTATAAATTGTTCTAATTCACAACAAGGTTCCAGAATTATTTCAGGTAGTATTATTTTCAAGAGACAGCATCTGTATTTGTCTCTGAGTTCAACATTATATTTTCAACTTGGAGGTGCAAAAAACTGAAGGCTTTATAGATGGATGGTTTATGTGAATACATTTGGAACCATCATTTTTCTTACACAGCCTTATTCTAGTTAACTATTTCTGCCTGATTCATGTAAGGCATTTTATATGGGATGAACACAGAGATGGTGAGCCAGTTTTAGCTAATATGTGTTAGATTATTACTACCACATTTGAAAATGTGTGTTTTTCATTTCTATATGTAAAATTATACAGTTCTAAGCTCCATTTTCCTATTTAGTCATGAGATTAACATATGGATTTATTTTTAATTTGAGCTCATGTTTTATTCACACAAATTGGACTGCCTTTTTCATTCTTAGTTAAAATGGGAAACTTTTTAAGTATCCACTCAAAAAGACCCGGGAGATTAGTTTCATTTCTAACACTTTCCTGCAAAGTAAGATGTCACATTAAGAAGCAAAGGCAAAGAAATTGGTTTTTAGAGAGTGTCAGAAATCTATGGAACCTTAGTCTAAGAACAATTTATTCCAGGCACTTTTCTGGAATTCTTTTATTTAATAGAATCTTGTAGAAATTCTGCATAAGAGTGTTTGACCACTTCTATTGAGTAAAAAGAAAGCAAAACAGTGATATAATAAAGAAATAGACAATAAGATGAAATATGGCCATTTTCAAGAGGCAGTATTCAGGAATATTAGATGCTGGCCTGGCCCTGTGGGCAATATGAATAGTTAATGAACTCATGAAAAGAAAAATGAAAAAAAAAGATAATTTTGTCTTGGTTGACTTGGTTTGCATACAGGTGTAAATGTCTTTGCCCAAGAAGAAAAATAAATGAACCAGGAAAATCCTGACTGACATAAGGAAGAAGATTGTGTCTTTTGAGAAAGCATCAATGTTACATTACAGACACCATTCAGAGCTACCAATGGGCCAGATGTTTGCCAGAATCCTTAGTGTTACCAGCTGCCCATCAGAGCAGATGAAGCCTTTCTGCTGACAGTTTATGTAGCCCACAAACACTATGAAGTGTTGATTCTTTTGATGCTGTTTAATTTTTATGTATATTCATAAATATAAACACATAAATATACATGACATTGCACAATAAAAGCTCAGTTTTCATCATGAAAGAGGAGGACTGTATTTATTACCTGGGAGACAGTTTAATACTCATTTTCAGTTTTGTTATGAAATGTCTCCCAACTTCAGTTGGTTGCTTTATGTTTGTTTTGGAATTAATTGTACTAAGACCAGTAAATTAAAATAAGTGGTATCATGTATGCGAAGAGTGTAGGGATACTTCACTGTAGAATCTTCAGAATTATTTTCTGAGTCCCCTGGGCTTGAAATCTTTTGGTCACCAAGTGCTGTCAGCACCACCACAAGACCAATCTTCCTAAAATAATGTTTTAATCATTCCAATGTCATACAAAATTTTCAAAGAATCTCCATTTCCTGTAGTATAAAAACTCAAGTTCTTATCACCTGTTCTATATATTGCTCTCTTCTTTCATCATGGTCATTTCTGAAAATAATAGTACATATTTTCAGCAGGCTCATTTTGGGAATCCTATTAAATTTGGGAATCTTCATGTTTTTAAAATCTGTGTGTTATTAACAGTGTTTAAACAGTGTTAATACTGTTCCCCCCAGTATTCAGCACCATTTAAAAATCATAGTGCTGAAAAAATATTTATTAAATTCATGAACTCCTCTTTATAGGGTCATCAAATTTAGAATTGAAAAGGACATGAAAGTTATTTCAACAAGACTTAGTCAAGGAAAGTAATTTACGTACATAATAAAATGTGTCTGTAAGGAAATTAGGCTGTTTCAATAAACATACTAAAACATATCTAAGTAAATAAGTGTTGCTCTTTTAAAAGTCGTCATCTCATAAAATGAAATGCTTATTATAAGTATGCTTTCATGGCTTAGAATATTTTGGAATTCCTCAGAATTTTTGGAAGGAGGGCATGTTCTTTCAGAAACCTCATATCTTCATTCTTGACTGTTTAGTTTGATTTTTGCAAATATTTCAGTCATTTGGAGCCAAGTCTGGTGAAAAAAAAAAAAGCCATGTTGAGAAGCTAGTTGCTAAGATCCCTTACAGGTCAAAATTCTGTAATTAAGATGGTTAATACTGTTGTTGGTGAAAAAATTGCTATATTGCAAATTCTGTCAGCATAGGAGCAATGTACCTTTGGTCTTTGTATCTTCTCCAGACTCTTAATATATTTATGGAGGTTACATTATGGATTGTGTCTTTGCCAGTGGACAGAAGGAATTTAATGCTACTTTATTTCTATCCAAAGACTTCTCAGTTAAGCCATCCTCTTTTAAAAGTTTCTCCGAGGACACATAAAATGCAGGTGTAGCTTGTGAATTGAAATAGGTTAACAGCACGAAATCATCTTCTTTATAAATATCCTTTCTAAAGAAAGGCATTTCTCTCTTTTAAAGGAAGCTAATTTAGTGAGATTCACTTATTAAGAAAGCACTTTTTTAAATTTGTGCAGCTATAAAAAAAATTCAAGTATTGCAATTATCAACTCTTCACATTACAAATAATTGATCCTGTATTAGATGGGTAGGAAATATATGTTCAATCAATCAATAAAACAAACAGAAATATGTAAATGATATAATTCTCCTATATGGGAGAATACCCACAATCCTACCCCAGGAGCCTTGTTTGAAAGACAGGTATATTTTATATCATCACAGAGCAAATTTATGGATCTATAAATACACACCTCAGCTGCTTTATGAGACCCAAAGTTGCTGTCTTTAAAAGTATAAATCTGTGGCTATTCAAAATGAATAAATGCAAACGTGTTTAGTTTATCATGCTCTCTTTCAGAAATATCGACAATATATGGCGGGACTTTTGGCTCCTCCTTATGGTGTTATGGAAACCGGCGCCAACAATGATAGTAAGTATTTTGAAAATGTTATGTTTAAAAATTTAAACCAAATGTGTACAGACATTATAATGGTTTGTTAGTATGATGTATGCAGAGTTGTGTGTATATTTAATTGATTTTAAATATTAGAGTATGTTTATGGTTTTGGTTTATGTAGGATGGATCTCTACTAGCTGTATAAAGCTTGCATTTGGGCAGTTATGTGATACAATAGATAGAATGCCAGGCTGAAGTCAGGAAGATTTATCTTCCTGAATTCAAATCTAGTCTCAGCCGCTTACTAGCTGGATGACCTGTGATAAGTCACTTAACCTGTTTATCTCATGTTCCACATCTGTAAAATGTGCTGGAGAAAGAAATAGCAAAACCCTCTAGTATCTTTGCCAGGAAAATCTCAAATAGGATCACAAAAAAGCAGACATCACAAAAATGACTGAACAACAACAAAAAGCTAGCATTTATCTAATTCAAAAACTTTAATAAATTATCTAATTTGAACTTCACAGCTACTCCATGAGATGCTATTATTATCTTCCTGTTATAGATGAGACAATTGAATAAAAAGAACCCAGAGCCATATATCTATTGAGTGATTGAGACAGAATTCAAATTCAGGGTTTCTGGCCATAAATCCATGTCAGTGCTCTTTCTGCTGCAACACTAACAACCTTGTAAAGACATAAGATACTTATAAAAACAAAATACCTTTTCCAAAGGTCTCCATATTGCACTAAAACCCTATGTCACTACTGTGCTTCCATTAAAAACGTCAGGGACCATCTTTGCCTTATACAGATTTTATATCTAAGAGCTGAGAGCTGCTGGAGCTGCAAAATCAGCTTTTGCCTATTATGCATTTTTTATTATATTGATCATGAAGAGTATAATGATTCAAATAGCATAATGATTCATTATTTACTGGAATAAAATCAAGGTTTCTGCAATTTCTACACCTTTAGTAAAAGATCAATCTTTACATAAACATAAAAAGAAGTGTGTTCTTTTATGCCAATATCTGTTTTAGTGGGTAATGCCTGCCTTGCAGACTTGATGAAATATAAGAGTAATTGAAGTCTAGTTATCCATCGATTTATGAGAGCAACTTATGTTTCTCTTTAGGGTTACTGGAAATTTTTTCATAAATTCTAAGAAAATACAGTATTCTTTACTCTTTATTAATATATTTTGTATATATATGACACAACATACATTTTTAAATGTTTTATCATCTCAACACCTAAGTACAAAAGTGTACATAAACCCTTCTTGTTACCTCACTACCTCAGAACTTTACTGTAATTGTTTTAAATCTTAAACACATGCATGTCCCTCAAATCTACCTCTACTTTTCTTAATCTTAGCCAATGTTCTTACTTTCTACTTTAATGTACTAAGCAGACTCTCCCTCCCTCCATTTCACCTCATGTATTTTCTGTCTTTTCATCCATACCTTTTGCTTTGACCCTCCTCACATCTTCAAGTTTTTCATCTTCACTGATTCTTTTCTTCAATTTATAAATATCCTAAGACCTATCTTATTCTTTAAAAAAAATCCTCCTTATACTCATTGAATTACTTTCCTATTTTTTTTCCTTTTCACCTCTAAATTTCTCTAAAGAAAAATAGATCAAACCTTCCATCTCTTCTTCAGGACCATGCAGACATTCCTTTAACTACTTACAGGGGCTTCTATCTTTACCATTTGACTGTAAATCTTCTCCCTGAAACTATATCTGTGAAGTAATTTTTTTTAACCTAACTGTAAAACTCTACATTTATCCTTATTGAATTTCATTTCATTACAATCAGGCCAATATTCTAGCTTACAAAGATCTTTTGCAGTTTTGATTCCTATCCAGTGTGTTAAATATTAATCTCGATATTGTATTATCTTAAAACAGATAAGCATTCCACTTAGACCTTTGGGAAGCCATTGATAAAATCTTCAAATAGCACAGGGCTAAACAGAGCTTCCTGAGGTACTCCACTGGAGACATATCCTTCCAAGAGACATTGAATCATCAATGAATACTTTTTGAGTCTGGCTACTCAACCAGTTCCAAAACCATTTAATTATTTTATCATCTAGTCCACATTTCTCTCTACATCAAGGAAATCACATGTCTAGACTCAGCCAATCCCAAGTATAAACATCTCCTTATTTCTTCCACATGAATAGTATTAGGTATTTAGGAGAAGCATATCCTCAATTTAATAATTTATTAGTCCCATTAAAAAAGAAATAAAGATAATCTGGTTTAACCCATTCTTAATGATGCTCTGCTGGCTCTTTATAATAGCCTCCTATTTTTCTACATGTTTACTAACCATTCATCCAATACAGACTTAGAGAAGTTCTGAATGCAACACAGTATAAGAAACATGACACAACAAGACATCAAGGCAAAATAGCTATATTATGGGGAAATACTCACAAAATGAAGGCGAGTCAAGGACAATATTGGTAATAAGTCCATTAGATTCCTGGGTATAATTGAAAACCCCAATAAGATTCCAGAGGGAATGGGGCACTGTCCCCTAAACCAATTAAGTCTGAATGGTTTTCAAAGAGCTCTTAATTGTGCCTAGGACCAGGATTTAGGGAAAGGGAATAAGGACCTGAAAATTAGTTTTGACTAATGCTGGATGGATGGAGAGAAGACTCCTGAAGAATTAGAGGCTAGTAAATAATCAACCTCACTACTTGGAGAAAGCTTTTGACAATTCCTGCAAGTTTTGTGTCAGGATTACTCTGTTTTTTGTGCTTCCTGTTGGGCTAATGTGTTTATCAAGTTGGGAGGCTACTAAATTCCTTATCCCACTTCTTTATTGATTTACTTCGGTATTTTCCTGGGAATCAAAATCAAACTATTCTCTTACTCTTTTAGAAACTTAGGATGTGTTCCCTTCTCCCATCTCATGGTAACTTTCCAATTCTGCTCAAACTTTCAAATATCATTAAGCTTAGCAATTATATTTACAATTCTTTCTATATCCAAGGATATAATTTACTGAGATCAGATTCCTTAAGTCCACTAAATGCAGATAGGTATTCACACACTATTTCTTTACTTACCTATCTTGTGAATCTCCTTCCTCTTGGCTATTTTTGTTCTGTCATTTCCAGTGCAAAGATGACCTTTTTGATCGGAAAAAAAATAGAAACAAAAGAAATAGACAGCATTTCCTTCTCTCTGTTATTAGTTACCACAACCTCAACTACTCCAATAAAAACAATGTCTGCAAACAATAACATTTTATTGTCCTTAATGTTCCTCACCAGCTTTATTCATTTCATTTTGAATTTAGCACTACTGAAACCCTTTTGCAAAAATATTCCAAAGTCTTTTGTTCATTCTTTGTTATATTTTCTTGCTTTTATCTTTGTCCATATATTTTTGGTTTTGTTTTGTTTTGTTTTGTTTTGTTTTGTTTTTTTAAGTGTGGATCTTCCTAATTCTTATAAGCTGGAAGTGTAATTGCTACTGATGGGCCCCATTGCTTTGCTAATCAGCATGAAAATTCTGACCTGCTCTCTTTTTATCCTGGGCTGGGTCACCTCTTCTTAGGTAGCCTAACTGTCCCTGATCCTAGAGTTCACTATATTGGTGTCCCTCTTAGTATAGACACCTCATCAGCTTCTCTCTCTCTCTCTCTCTCTCTCTCTGTGTGTGTGTGTGTGTGTGTGTGTGTGTGTATCAATCTAAGCTCGCTGTATACAAATCAGTTTAAATAATTCTCTTTTTTTTCTTTTTACTGTAATTTCTTGTTTCTTCGGAAATTTCCATCTCTGCTAGGCTGATTTTCCCTAGAGAATTCTAGTCTAAGATAATCCGATCTATCTTTCATTGGAGCCTTCATACTTTCTCAAAATCTAGTATATTATCCAACTGCATGTGCCTCCCTATCCTCTCCTCTATCATAAATTCTAGAAGGGAATGGCCACATCTTTCCAATGTTCTCATCATTTTCATCTCAGAAATTACTTCTTCCTTAGCAGTATTTGCAACAAAGATTGTTTTGAGGATCAAATAAGATAATATTTGTGAAACTGCTCAGTTCCTGGCCCATGGTAGATACTTAATGAATACTTGTTCACTGCTCCTAGTGAGAATCAGATCCAGGATAGAAAATAGAAACCTTACAGATTCCTCTGCTTTTTAGATGGCAAAATTATCTTTCAGACATAGTTAAAAAGTTATTAGCTGCTTTCTTTGTGAAAGAGAAATCAGCTTTGGATCATTGAAACTGCTCTGGATAATTGAAGTCTCTAATTGTTTCCTCTTTGCCAGGGTTTTTATCTATTTCCTGAACTCTTCTATTTCCTTCTGTTCACACAATAGCAGTCTGTGGTATGCTATAATGAAAAAATAATTTCTCTTTCTTCTATTGCTCTTCACTCAAAATGCTCTTTGCTATTCTCCCTTTCTCTGGTTTCTGGATTTCATCACAAAAATGATATATTTTTGTTTTGTTTTGGAGGCAATCAGGATTAATTAACTTGTCCAGGGTCATGCAGTTTTTTGAATTTGAACTCAGGTCCTCCTGATTCTAGGACTGGTCCTCTATCCACTGTGCAACCTAGCTGCTTAGCTATCTTAACATATTACCCTTCTCTACTTGCTCTCCATTTTAATATATCTTATGTCTTTTAAATAAAGTATGCCCATCATGGGTTTCTCCCTCCAAGTCTTAGTGAGGTTAAAATTTGCTTCCTTTCATCAGAATCTTAGTAACTTTTGCTTTTTCTTAAACCAGAAGTTCTTAAAATATGGTTATGGGAAGAAGAGGCTTCTTTTGGATTTTCAGGGTGTTCATGAGGTGAAAGCTATTTTTAATAATAATACTAAGATGTTTTAATTTCTAAAAAGTATCTGTAGCTATAGTCCACATAAACAAAAGCTCTTTGGAGGTTAAGTCCTTAATAATTTTTATGATTATAAAATGCTCCCAAGACCCAAAAGTTTGAGAGCTGCTAATTTAGAAATTTTGAGCCCTAGATTTTTTACTATTGGTCCCATTCTTAGATTTTATCACCCATAAAGTTATTAGTATTTCAAGTACTCTTCTACTTTCATTGTAGCTACTCTAATATTGTTTGGTGGATATCCATAGGCAGTTTTCACCTGCTGCTGGGACACAGAAATCCAAATTTCATTTGGATTTGACTATTTTAGACAACTGTTCAATACCCCAAGCAGCTTTTACTGCAGATAGGTGGGGCCATGGATAGAATGCAGACTAGCTATGTGATCTTGGGCATGACAGTTAACTCTATTTGTCCCAGTGTTCTAAATTATGAAATAGGGATAATAATAGCACCTACTTCCCGGGAATGATGTGAGGTTCAAATGAGATAATTTTTATAAAATGCTTAGCTTAATAGCTGGCACACAGTACATGCTAATTGAATGTTTGTTCCCTCCTTTCCTTCATTTAAATTCTGGATTACTTGCTTTCAATAGGCCCTGTGGTCTTGAGTTTCTTGCCCAATATTCTGTCATTTTTGGCAGTGATTTCTTTTCTCATTATCACTTGTGTCCATCTGATAAGAAACTTCATCTGGAGTTTCTCTGTTTTGTCTTAGATAAGAGCTGAGAGATTACAAAAGACATTGTTATCAGGACAACAAATGTCTACCCCTTAACAGGAAATCAACAGCCACCAAATCTCTTCTCTCTTTCCTCTGACTCTTATGAGAGGATTTCTCATTCTATAGTTTCTGTCAATCAATACTTAGAGGAAGAATACCGTTTCCTCATCACATCCTCTTCTCTTTAGTTAGAGGCTCATGATTGTTTTGGAATTCTTTTGTTGTTTTTTCAGTCATTTCAGTGGAATACAACTCCTTATGACCTCCATTCAGGATTCTCTTGGCAGAGATTCCGGAGTGGTTTGCTATTTCCTTTTCCAGTTCATTTTCCAGATGAGGAAACTGAGGCAAACAGGTTAAGTGACTCTCCTAGGATGACACAGCTAGTGTGTCTACACAGTGTCTCAGCTCATTTAAACTCGGTTTTTCCTCACTCCAGGGCTGGCACTGTATCCTCTGTGCCACCTAGGTCCTCTCTCTTTTGTTAGGGATTCATAATTGTTCAGAAAATCTTACCATCCCTTTATGCCATATTCTAATGCCTTCTTCCCATAAATGCTTTCTGTCATCAGATCAGCTGGAAGTGACCTCTCTCTGAAGAATTCCCAATATAGTTCCAATACCTTGTTTATCATATCCTGCCTTGTATTGCAGATGGTCATGTAGAATCCACTTTAAAAAACCCTTTTAGAGCAAGAATTGTGTTTTATTCTTCAGTCATTATATCCCCCACAGTTACTGGCAATGTGCCACACACATAGTCAATAAAATTATGTATTAAAGCACTGAGCAAAATCATAAAGTATTATATATGTTTTGACAGGCAGGTAATGGCACAGTGGGTAAAGCACTGAATTAGAATTCAGGAAGCCCTAAATTTGAATATTGCTTCTATTTCAGATTCTAGTTGAGTGACCTAGACCAAATCTCAGGTTTGGCTCACTATTCTTATTTGCAAAATGCACATAAGAAAAGCATCTACTTCAGAGGATGTTTTGAGGTTCAAATGAGATAATCTGCCCAGTGCTTTGAAAACAATATATAATTCTAGTTATTTTCATCATATATACATGTTATTAGTACAAATGTGGTTTTGAGTGTTTAGGGTTGTTAACATTTTTTAGATTTTTTTTTTTCATTTTTCCCTTTTGATCTGATTTTTCTTGTGCAATGTGATAATTGTGAAAATATGTATAGAAGAATTGCATATACTTAACATAAATTGGATTGCTTGCTATCTGGGATGTGTGGAGGGAAGGAACAGAAAAAAATTGGAACACAGGGTTTTGTAAGGGTGAATGTTAAAGATTATCTATGCATGTGTTTTGAAAATAAAAAGCTTTATTAAAAAACCATTTTGGGATGAATAAATGAATGATGTTAGAGAGTTAACACTGAAGGATCATTACTTTGCCTGACAATTCAGATCTAGGACTCAACCCATCCTTGTGCTTCTTGCTGATTCAGCTCTCCTTCCTGAGTATCTTAAATGTTTGTCTTTGTCAGAAAATTATGATCAAGGATTCAAGAGAGGAATTGGGATATTTTTGTTCTTGTACAATTCCTGGAGCTTGCTCCTCTATTATCCATAAAGACATTCATGGCTCCTGTAATAGTGACAGAGTAAAACCTACAATATGCATTTATTCAATACTCAAAGAAGGATCTGTGAGTTTATGGGTTCAGGAGTTTCCTCCAACAATACCATCACAACCCATCCATTCTTCCCATCCTGAACACCTGTCAGTGTCCTCCCCAAAGTTACCATGGGAGTTACTTAACATGCTAGAGATTTCCTTACTTTTCCTTACTTTCTTCTGACATTGCAAATAATTGTCTTGCAGTTTTCATTTTTTCCCCTGGGACCAACCTGTCTTCTCTTCTTGTCCTACAATCCATGATGAAATCTGGTATTCCTGTTCATCTTTGCAGTTCTCTTTGGTTCTACATTATAAGTGGTCACACCCATCATTCCCCTCTCCATTATTCTCAATGTGACATTCATTTTCACTTTTTGATAGTGGCAGTTCATGTCTTCTTACCATCTAGTAATATCAATGAAATGTTATTATTGAAAGTTGGACGTTTGTTTTCAGGGAAACTCTGATATCAGCAAAGGAGTGTGCAATTTTCTCAAAGTAATCTACCCTTCTGTTCAACTCCGAGTCCGTCTCATTGTTCATCTATACTGGTGATCCTGGATTTACACGTATTATATGCATTTATAAACAGCATTTTTGGTGTAAAACAATTTAAATGCTATATTCATTTTGCACACCCTTTATTTTAAAATTATACATTGTACTAAGTCAATATACATGACATGGGCCTGCCCCTTGAGCTGTGTTTGCTTAAGAATTGTCTGTTCTTTCTCAGTTGAACAACACCTGGCTCCTGTGAATGTTCACATCATTGTCTATTCATGGCTTTTTCTCTGTTTTCTTCATTATGTCATTCACTCATCATGTTGACTCCAGAGTAGCAATCCCAAGAGTGAGAAGAAGCAGACAAGAGAAATAGGAGCTGCATTTAGTTGTGTGATGATAGACACATCAGCAAATATGGTTACCAGTATCTTGGCATGATTTCTGCTTTCTTGGAAAAATGATGAAAATATTAGAGCATATTAAGATGTAAATTTTATAATTTCATAGTGATATTTTTAGTCCTAGCCCATTTCCAATTTTTATTTATTTTTTAAAAAGCTTTTCAAAAAGTTGCTAATTTTTTTTAAGATTGTAAATTTTGGCCCACCTATAGTATAAATTAATTATAATATATTTGTCCCTTCGTTTCGTAACAGCATTTGGGAAGATTTCAAAGTTTGCAACTTTCCTTGATAATTTATGTTCTTTTCTTTTTTCCCCCAGGGATGCCTGACAAGGAGAATGTGAGTAGCAGCAATCTCTGCTCAGCTTCTAAAAACTGTAATAAGGTAAAAAATAATAATAACTTTACCAGCAGAGAGAGCCCCTTAAGTTTCTTCATGTTAAAAAAGACATATCTTCTGCTCTCTACATCTTCCAAGCTTTGATGAAAAACTTTAAAATTGAAAAAAGGAAAATAGGAAATAGAGATGAAAAATTTGGTCTGAGGAGTGAATGACAAGGTAGCAAATTTTGCTTGTCATAAACGTGCATGTGATAAATATTTTGGAGCAGAAAAGAAATTCCATCTCTGCTCCTCTGGCTGCAACAATTAGCAGTAGAACAATTTACCCCCACTTTACAAAACATAAAGGATGTTTTGAGTGTATTTGGTATCTGTTGTTGTTATTGTTGGTTCAGTAGGAACAATTTGAAATCTGAGATTTGAGGTATTCCTATCTGCAGATGAGGACCTTCAGCTATTCCTCACTTTCTCTTCCCCAAAGATGACAATCTTTCTTTATTCTGTTTCATTTGATTTCATAATCAGGTGAAAGGTAAATGGCTCAATTCAAACCCATCATCATAACTAGAAAGTTAGTACTAAGCCTATGGTCTCCCAGTCTCATGACTCATTCAATGGCAGCATATTTATGTATAACTAACTAATTGTTATTGTTTTTGACACCTTTGAAAAGGCAAATTAATTGAAGATGACATCATGGACATCTAAATCTCCATGGCAACCTAGAAGTGTTAGCAATTGAAAGAGAAGGAATGCAATTAATTTGAAGTTCTATTCAGTGTGATTAGTGTCTGAAATGCTTTATTACTGTTCTCCTGTGATACCTTATTACTCTTAGATGGCAATATTATAGAATTTTCATGCTTCTCTTTTACTTTTTGCCATGTAAAAGATATTCAGAAAATCTCTTAGTCCTTTTCCTGGAATTTGGTTAAAGTATTTATCAAATCTCTCTTCTTTGCTGAGGAAAGTGTTTAAAAGCTTGTTGGGTGTTGAGGCTCACATTTGTACCATTCCTTCTTAGTGTTTTTCCCTTTGTATCTTAGTATCATTGTCTCATCTAAATCAGGGAGAAATTTTTCATTTTTTTGTTATGTGACACTTCAGGAATTTAATAGAGCCTCTAGCCTCTTCTCGGAATAATGTTTTTTTAGTGCACAAAATAGAATGCATGGAATTATAAATGACAGAAATTATATTGAAATACAGTTATAAACATAATTTTAAAATAAGACCACAAGCATCACATTAAGATTCTCTATTTTAAATCACACTTTCTCTTTTACATATGGAATTTTCTCTTCATTATCAAGTTACTATCTTTTTTATCATCAATGTCTCCATTTTTCTAAATAAATGTTGTCTTTGACTATTTGTCACAAAAATTGTTTTGAATAAAATAAAAACACTATTAAGATTTAATTGTTGAACATTTAAGAAAAGTAAATTAAGATGAATGAACAAAGGTTTATTCTAATAAGGACTTTAAGGAAGGGACTGCAAATGGTTGGGACTTTATGCATTGAAATAAATTAATTTAAGTGTAAATACTTGCTTAACACATTTAGTTGCTTATGCTGATGTGTTTCATAATAATGGATTGCTGATACTAACTGGGACAGTTTTATGAGGCAGTATACTTTTCATCCCATCCTATTACTGGGGAGCACATATCAGATCCAACAATTTTTTTCACTCTATTATATTACATAGTATTTGACATTTAGGGGTTTATCCATTTGTCTGGTTCAGCCCTATGAACTTTTACTCTCTTGGGAATGGGGGAAGATAGTATAGAAGCAGATATTATGCTGTCCACCTCTTTAAGGCTTCTCTGACCACTAGTCCAATTTGGGATTAGAGTTTGGGACTCAAACATTTGCGATTGGTACTTCCTTCCTCTTCTCGAGTGCTGGTAGCAATCCTCTTCTCTGGGGAGACATATTACCTGCATCTAGAACGTTATGCATACTCTCCTTTGTTGCCTATGCTTCCATACTTTCCAAACTTCCATACTATAGATATCAAGTCTCCTTGAAGGACATTGAACAAAACGACCAATGTGCAACTGTATTGGTATCTATTTACATGTGACCAACTATATGTAAGGAAGGTTGTGGTGTTTTACAGAGCTATCCAATAATATCCAAAGATATTGTTCTGTAATATTATCATTCAGCAAGATTTTCACAACCCATCTCAATCAGCTTCGTGCAGAATGATGCTTCTTCCATTTCTGGCCAGCAGGTTGAAGAATCAGAATCATTTCACTTCAGCTGCATCTAGTGTCTCACCACCCTCCAAAGAACCTCTCGGAAAGCTGTTCTTGCCATAGCCCTGGCAGGATATATCTCATAAAACCCAATAATACATTCGTGATCATGTTACTGAGGTACAAATGACAGAATCTGCCTTTCCTCACTAAGACAAACTCTAGATCATCCAACTCAGCCGATGAGCATTTATTAAGCACCTAATATCCAGGAATCATGCTAAGTGTTGGGGATACAAAATAAGGCAACAAACAAGCAAACAAACAATCTCATCCCTATTCTCAAGGAGCTCACAGTCTAAAGCAGAAAATACCATGCAAAAAACTGTGTGCAAACAAAATATACATAGCATAAATTGGGGGTGATCTGAGAGGGAAGGATTAAGATTAAGAAGGATTTAAGATGATGCATGAGTCTTCTAAGTCTATGTAGGGAGCAAGGAGGATTTCTGGCCCTAGAAGATCAAAAATGCTAGAGACGTAAAAGTAACTTCTATGTTGTAGGCATTTAGTGACCTTGTGACTAGATGGCTTTTCAGTGGGACATTAGGATCAGATCATTAAGTAAAAGGTGACATCCATCATAGTTGAGGTTTTGTTTGTATGTGAGAAAAAACCATAATTGGTAGTTTTCAAAAAGTGAGTTGACATAGGCTGAAATCAAAATGTGACTCTGAGTTGGTTAGGTGGAAATAGGGGATTTCAGGGAAGATTTTCTTCCAGAATCAACATCATTTATCTGGGGACTTCACATATGGAATTTAAGGAAGATCCTTTAGCCAAGAGACAAATACACACAGATATCACATATACCAATAAATGTGGTAGCTATTCATATCCTTAATTTGTTATACCTTTCAGCAACTTGTGTATGCTAAACAAGGTAGAAATAATTAATAATCAGCCTTTTAGTTGTAGAAGGAGAGAAACTAGAGTCAGAAACTCTGGGTTGTGATAAATAAAATATTTCCTTGATAATAGAGACATTGAGTTATGCTGATTTTATCCTTTACCCTCTTCTGTTAATGAAATTAAGTTAAATAATTTACAATATAACTTCAATCTCAGAATATATTATTTGTAGAAAGGATCCATTTATCCAACACCTACTGAAGATTTTGTTTAATTACTCTTTGAAGACATTTTTTTCGCTATCTTTTTGGCTATATTATATTTACTGACTCAATCTCATCTCCTGTGAAAAATTGCTACATTTCCATGAATTTTCATTTCCTCTTTATTATAAACAGAAACTTCTTTAGCTGGTTGGGAAACTGACAAAGATGATTCCAAGATTCTGGAAACTATGGTATAATTAGAAAAAATAACCAAGAAAAGCTAGAACCAAAGAATTACAATATATAGAATATTATGATGGAGTTCTCTTTTAAAGGAAACCAAAAGAAGAATTCTTCAGGCATGATAATAGTTAGCATTTAAGGAGAGCTTTAAGGTTGTGAAGCATTTATATATGTTATCTCACTTGATCTTCATAATAAATTTACAAGATAGGTGCTATTAATAGATCCACTTTACAGATAAAGAAACTGAAATTCTGTAAGTTTAAGTGATTTGGCCAGGATGACTTATGTAGTATATCTGAATTAAGATTTGAATCCAGGTCTTCCTAATTCCAAGCCCAGCATTACAATTATTTTATCACCTAGTTTAAAATAAGGGATAATTCTCTATACAAAGTTTATGGGGTTGGGAACTTTCTGTGGAGCCCATTTATGCTACCTAAATGTTTTACATAGTAGCTAGAGAGCTGTCCTCTGAGCCAAGAAGATATATTTTGCAGGTCTGCCTCTTGGTGATTCTGGCCTTGTGTCCCTGGGAAATCCATTTAACATCTCAGAGCAGAGGTGTCAATATACCCAGATCCACAATACTTCTGAGTATGTCCAGAAACAGATTAAATGCAATTGGAAAATATTTAACAAAATAAATAAAACCATAATAAAACAAAGGTAATGTTTCTAAAGGAAGTCAATGTGCAGCTTCCTGGGATGTTTATATATAGTTTAGTGTCTGCCCATCCACTCACCAATCCCTGTTGTCTTTGAGTTTGATATTACCTTTCTGAGCTCTTGATTTATATAGGCAGAGGGAATTTTTTCAACTATGATTTCCCTGAAACCACATAACCATGTCAATCACAGTTTCCATCCTCAGCTTGTATTTTTACTCCAGTGTCCCATCTTTATATTGAATTTGATAGAAATGTTTCAAGTTTAAGTCAATGTATATGAAACCCCTTATAGGAAGTAAGAATTAAAGAGAAATTTTACTTTTGAGACGTGGGATCACTTTTTTTTAGAACTTTTCAAATTAATTTTTTTCTTACTTCGATATTTTGTCACTTGATAATGAAATGTTTTATTGATATTTTTAAAGGAAATCGGTAATGTCTTTGAAAATACTTTAATCCTAATTAAACTCCAATTGCAAAATGTTTGCATGGCATGGGGAAAACTTTGACTGGAAACACAGGCTCAAGCACTTCTCCTGAATATATAGACCCACACACATCCTGGTACAGCTGGGCTCTAGGAGGTTTGACTGACAAGTCACCAGAAGATTGTGGCAGGATCCAGAAGAGTAGAAAAGAAAGCAGCTTTGGAAATAGAATAGTCATTTCTGATACACATTGACTTTCCCACCTGAATTTCTCCTCTTATACCCTATTTCCTACATAGCTCCAGACCCTTGGATTTGGGGCTGTGAAGGACCCTTCTTACTGATCCAGTCCAGTCTTTTAGTTTGCCCTGGCTTCTGATTCAAATGACATTCCTTTTCTGGGGTGGGTACTCTCCATCCTCAGCCCTGGTACTAATCTACAACGGCAGATTGTAGATTGGCCCTGATACCAGTAAGCACATAGCTTAGTCTGTAGTCATAGATTTAATCTAGGTGATTCAGTGGATAAAGCCCTAGACCTAGAGAAAGGAAAATATGAGTTTAAATCTAGCCTCAGATGCTTCTTAATTGTATGACCCTGGGTAAGTCACTTGATTTTTGTCTGCCTGTTTCTTTATTTGTAAAATGGGGATAAATTATAGCATCTACCCCCTGCCAGAGTGGTTGTGATGATGAAGTGAGATAATATATTTAAAGGCTTTACAAACCTTAAAGAAGGATATAAATTCTAGCTATTATTCTTGTTATTGTTATAATTAATTCTGTGGGATGTGAATAATGACAATTATATTGTTAAAAATAAAAGCAATTCATATATTATTTTCTGGAGATGAGTGATGGAAAAAGTAGGAGAAATACTAAGCACAAGATCATTAATAGGATGATGTAGTACCCAAGAATTCTGGAATGCAAACAGATTGTCAAGTACATTCAGAGCCTGCTGCTAGGATTTTGAAGGAGAACCTGCTTATCATGCATGTGAAGATTAGCCCTAATAATTCTATTGGTCCAAGCTTGTGCATTGTGTGTAGTGTAAATTTTCATTTTCAAAGTTAGCCCACTAGAAAATGCAGATATGCCTGCCTGAGCAATAGCGTGGCTCTCCTGGAAAAGACTGGTGGCTTCATGTCTAAGGTGCTCAAGGACAACTTGTAACTCTCGCACCCCTGAGAAAATGTTTGTTTTGGCACTTGTGAGTTATGTTCTTTCTGGGGGTGGTAGTGTCCTTGAGGATCTTTTTCTCCTTTGGATTCCTATCCCCCACCTCGATCACTCTACAACTGCAGGAAGTGGCTTCTTTCTTTAACTCCTGAGAGGACTATTGTGGATTGCTATTGTGCTGGGATGTTATCTTACATCTAAACATTAAGGGTAAGGGAGCTTTTAGAAAGAGTTGAAAGGTTACTTTTAAAAAATCTGATTTTTTTCAGTTGTTGTTTCTTGTGAATTTAGCCCGATTTGTTCCTTCTAAATATGTTGTATTTATCGTGAACTGAAGCAAGGACTTATTTGAAAATCAACTTTTTTTGGTGAGAAAGCAGAGAGACAAAAATCTGAATCCTCCAGTGTAGATGGTTATGTTTGATAGGTGTTTGCACACTCATTTGAGTCATGCTTAATCTACATTTCCTCCCAAAGTGGGTTTTCGTTAATAAATTAAAACCAAAATAGAGTCCTATAATGTATCGAAAATATGTTTTGCTATTCAAGTTATTGCTATCCACCCACTTTAACTAGAATTTCACAATAGTGCTGTGCAGAACTTTTTATATATATAGTTTAAAAACAACAACAACAAAACTAAGTTCTGGAAAGAAGGATATGGGAGAAAAAGAAAGTGTTAGTATGGTATAGTGGGAAAAAATCCTGGCTCCAGAGGACCTGGGTTCAAAGATGACCTCTGATATTTATGCTTAAAATTATGTATGTGATGTTGGCCATCTTGACTCTCAGTTTCCTCCTCTGTAAAAATGAAAGATGTAGCCCTCTCTCTAAATCTGTGATTTTTTTTTGACCTCTTAGCATTAATTCCTGATTTTAAAAAATAGATATGGATCTAGTGTCCAGTTTGCTTAATTTAAAATCAGTTGCTGAGTGTTTATTGTAGTCATAGTTTATAAAAGAAAAATATTACACACTCTTTGTGCTATAAAATACTGTCTCTGACATTAGTTTTTTGAAATCTCAAGAAATAAAGAAACTATTAAGCAATTTTTAAAAATATATTTCTAGCTCTATTCTCTACTGTCTGCCTTGATCCTTTCACCAGTGTTCTTCTAGCTGAGGAATGAATAATTCTTCCAGGAAAGACTGAGATATTATTGCTGATATTAGAGTTATGAAAGAGCATATTTCTGTCTTCAGAAACATTTTTCTATAGTGACTTTTTTTTCTCAGTTGTTAGATTCAATTGATTACAAGTATAAAATATAGAGTATCATTTACTTTCAATGTATTTGCATGTTCCTTGCTCTATTTTGAGAAATTGAGGCCAAAACTACTTGTAAAGTAGGCTTTATTCAGGATTGAAAAGTGCAAGATTTCTTGGGTAAATTAATCCAATGATTACATCTTTTAATCTAGATTTAGTCTTTCCTAGTATCAGCTCTGCTATTTGAATGTCAGCAATTGCTGAGAGAAACCTTAAAGCATTATCTAGTCCATTTTACTACCTCTGGGGAAAACTATATTAAACTTATCCAAGGAAGATAGCTATTTATCTTCATAAAAATTGCCCTAGAAGGAAACTCTAAAATCATGATATGTTTCAGTATTGTAGAATTTTGATCAGCAGTTCTTTTAAAATGTCTAAACCTTTCTTATTGCAATTTTAGCCTATTCCCTGTTGTCTTATATTCAAAGAATTACTTACAGACATTTGTAAAATATCTCTTATGCGGTTTGAGAACCCCCTGAGTCTCCATTTTTGAGACTGAGTTAAATTTCTCTAAACTTTGTTCCATAATTTTTTTATTTGACCCCTTTAATTATTGTAGCAATCCTCTCTTTCCAAAGCTGCATTCTAGTAAAGAATCAATTTATCTTAAACATGTTGGAAGAATTTGCTCATCATCTCCTACATCAGTAGTGTCAGGATCAAATAGAAATAGGGTCATGTAACTTTACATAAGAATCCATATAAGTTATATATTGATTTAGTTTTAAAATGTAATAGCATCTGTGTTGTATTATGCTTGTTGCATAATTTTGTTATTTTGTTGAATATTTCCCAATTACATTTTAAACTGTTTTAGGCAGGACTTGAGACTGTAATAGGTCCCATGCAGCCAGTAGGCTATGTGTTTGAGAGTTCTCTTCAAACACAGCTTACAAGTATTATAAACTATAAGTATTAATATCCTGCATAATTCTTTTAATTTTAAAATACAAAAATGTTATTAATCCAGTTTGGCCCACTATCACCTATAACACTCTTCCTGATTGAAAAAGTCAAAATTATTCTGTATTTTATTGTTCTCTCCTGCCTTTTTCTCTGCTAAGTAAATTACTTTGTAGGATTCCTATTGACTTATTCTTTTTCCTCTACAAGGTCATTTCAAATTTCAGTCCAGTTTTTTCAAAGTATTCATCACAACCTCCAGTGCTGAATTTGATATTATTATCTTTAATGAGTCTGCTTTCTTTTTTTCCCCATCTCACGTCATCAGTATTTCAAAAGAGCTGTGATTTCATTGGAAAGAATTCTTCTTTCTAGGGACTCAGGTCATAGCTCTTCCATTCTTAGTGGCTGTTTTCTTGAGTGACTATTGTTATATACATACATATATACATCTCTCTCTATATATATATATATATGTATATATATCAATACACACACACATACACACACACAATAGACGTACACAATATGTCTATCTATCTACCACAAATATATACATGTTGTGCATCTGCCTATCTGTCTATCACCTGGAACCCTTTGACAATAAGTCTATTCAAACTTAGCTAGGATGGTCCTCATGTGATAGTTTGTCATCAGGTTTAGTATTCAAAGTTTTTCCATTTTTCACAGGTTCATTAGCATCGTCTTTAAGAACTCAAAGGGATCTCCAAACATTATATGATGAGGACATCATTAAGCATTCAATCTAATAGCATTGGCCACTTAATTTAACCTTGTGGTACTTATTTTGTCACTACTCATTTATAACTTTTCTAAGATGACCTTGACTCCTTCTAGCTCTAAGTCTAGGATTCTATGCCTTATTTGTGTGTAGGAATGAAACTAAGGAAGAAGTAATATAGCAGTCTGGGTCCAAATGTAGAAACATATCTGATTAACTTTGCAAAAAAATCCTCTTGAGTCTTTATTGACTTTCAAAGCAAAGACTAGATTTTTATTAGTATTGTTAACACAATGCCTGGCACATCATTAAGCACATAAGTGCTTAATAAATTTTTATTGATTGATTGGTTCGGTGCGCCTGTGATAATTATGTCCCCATCCATTTTCAGCATTTGTGCTTTTTGGTATTTTTGATTTATTTTGTTGGTCAGTAGTTTGGGTTAGTAGTTTGGGCAGAAGTTACATCCCCCTGTTTCTGCCTCATTATTTTCTAGAGGAGAGATGCAGGTGAAAGTTGCATAAAGATTGTGCCCGTGTGGGTGAGGTTTTGTGTATATACACACATGGCTTTCTTGTGGTTTGTCTTTTGGACTAGCCGATGTTTTCTTTTTCTCCTTTTAGTTTCCCAATAACAGTCCTGGCATTCTACTGCTTAAGCTAATGATTTTTATCACCCATTCTGTAGAGGCTTGAGTAATAGCTAAAACATGCCTGGCGACCTGGGAAGTGTGCACTATGTGGAAGGCAATATGATAATATGGCAATGGAATCATGTCACAATAGGCCATGTTTACATATTGGGGAACAAGTCCTAGGAAGGCAGTTTAGGATTTTCTTCAAGGGGTAGAAATAATCAAAACGTTCCATTTGCATTTGTCTCCGATAACATCTATGATATTTTTATACTCTATAAATGGGATTAACAGATGGGCTTGATAGGTTTGTACAAGTTTTCCCCTCAGGGAGCCTAACTTCATGTTCACTGAATTCAGTTCAACAGATTAAGTTTTACTATGGATGCAAACCAAAATGCTCTGTCCCAGTCAAAGATTAAAAAGTGAATCAGTTCCTGTCCTCAATGAGCTTAAACTCTGTTAGAGTCTGTTAGAGGTACCAAAATCTTAACTTTTAAGTATGTTATAGAATACTTTGTTCAGTAGTCTGAATCATGGAATGACATACTAAAAAGATTAAATGCTATTCTCCACCCCCATATCTTGCTACTCCTAGCACAGTTAGACTGTGGGAGATCACCTAAATTAAACCTACCATCTCAGAACAGTTTTGTAGTTTATGAAATCTCTTAGATTACTCTTTGAAATCAGGCTTATTCTGAGAGCTCACAAGGGTAAAGTTTAGAATAACCCCCTTAGGACTTGATCCAATTCTACTGCGATCATAGGATTTTAGGGATAGATTAATCTAACACCTCATTTTATAAATGGAGAAACTTAGGCTCAGGGAGATAGTAACTTAGAAATACCATAAAAGTAGAAAGCCAGTTAAAAAACATTTATTAAGAACTTACTATGTGCCACTGTGCTAAATGATGTGAATATAAAGACAAAAATATGATTTCTTCCCTCAAGGAGCTAATATATTGTTCTTAAGGCTAGAATATACAAATGTCTATATACAAATAAAATAAGGAAGATAATTTTAAAAGGAAGGCCCTGATTGGGGAGGGGAGGAAAAGAAGTGATTCAGCAGAAATTGGGAGGGAAATTAGAGAAATTAGAAGGCTAAAGCAATGGAATATGGACCATAACCGTGCCCTCTAAATATAGAGGACATTTACTGCAAATCCAGAGTTGAGAAATAGGGTTTCATGTGAAGAATATTAAGAAGGCCAGTGTTGGCAGATTGTTAAGTACATGGAAGGGAATCAAGTATAAGAAATGTAGAAAGAGATCAGGTTCTATAGTTGATTCTTTAAGAAATAGGGAATTATTGGAGTTTTTTGATAAAGGGTGGAGGTAGGGGTAGGAGTGGAGGTATAGTCATACCTGTATTTTAGGAAAATCACTTTGGCAACTAAGTCGAGAATGGATTGGAGTGGAGACCCCTAGTAGAATAGTACTGCAATAATCTAAGCAATATGAAAATTAAAGCCTCCTTTTTTCATTTTGATTTTTTCTTGTTTTTTTTTTTTTTTTTGGTAACTTGGTTAATATAGAAACATGTTTTGCATGACTTCCTATATATAATTGATATATTATTTGCCTTCTCGAGGAGTAAAAGAGGGATGAGAATGAGAGAGAGAATTTTGAATTAAAAAAAATTTTAATGTTAAAAATAAATAGAAAAAGTAATGAGTGTTTATCATGAAGGTATGTGAATAAAGAAGAGTATATTAGGAGAGATGTTTTGAACGTAGAAATAACAAGATTTAGCAACAAATTATATATGTAGGTTGTGTCAGTGAGGAGCCAAGGGTTCAAGCCTGGATAGCTGAAAAAATTGGGTACTTTCGATAATAATGGGAAAGTTGGGAAGAAGGAAAGCCTTAGGAGACATGTTAAGTTTGAGATAACTATAGGACATCCAATTAGAAAGTTCTGTGATCCCAGACCTTCCCACAACCCCATTTGTGCCAGAGTTGTAGGTAGTTTTTCATTTCAAAGTCTAAACAGTCTGATTAACTGACTCCAAAGCAAGAAATAAAAATCACTTAAGTGCTTACCCAGAGCTCTAATTTGATAGCTTGGTCATAAACAATGTGAGGAAACCACACCCGAAACTTCCTCCAAAGTTCAGAATAAAGATGAACCGGGTAGTGGTCATTGTTGTCACTTGTAAGCAATGCACGGGAAGAAAGTGCATGTTTAGGGCTGGCTAGAATGGAGAAGCCCAGGTGCTGGGGCGGTAACAGTCAACATCAGACCTTGGGCTTGCCGGCTATTTTTATCAACTGCTCTCTTTCAAATGTCAGAGAGTTGTAGTGCTTAGAAATATGATGAAGGACTACAAAAAGCAAATTCAAGAGTTATTTTTTCCATAAGTTAAAAAAAAGCTCCCCCCAAAAGAAGGCAATATTCCATGTTTTAGCATTATAACATTTATGTTCATCTCCTTTTCCATGCTCTTGAGGGTTATGTACATTCATGAAACGCTTGGGCTCCCTCTGGTGGTTTCAAAGGCAACTTAACATTTTTAATATTAAAAATAGGGTTTTACAATTCCAATTGTGATGGAGAGAGCCATCAGTATCCAAGGAGAGGACTGTGGGAGCTGAATGTGAATCGAAAGAAAGTGTTTTCATCTTTGTTGTTGTTGTTTGCTTGCTTTTTTCCCCCTTTCTCTCATTTTTTTCCTTTTTGATCTGATTTTTTTCTTGGGCCCATGATAAATGTGGAGGTATGTATAGAAGAATTGCACAGGTTTAACATATTGTATTATTTGCTGCCTAGGAGAAGGAATGGGGGAACAAAGAGAAAACAACCTGGAACACAAAGTTTTGCAAGGGTGAATGTTGAAAACTACCTTGCATGTACTTTGAAAATAAAACACTATAATTGTATTTTAAGTAGGGCTTAACCATTGAAAGCCAATTTTGACTAGACTTCAGTTAGTCTTAGAGACACAGGGAGCCTCAGAGACCATCCAGTCTCTTCTCCAACTCGCCTAACATTCTCACTGGCCCCACTTAATTCCTAACCCTGATATCCTTGGATGAATCACACAGGACATCACTGCAGCTATTGAATCTTTTGACCTGGGAGAACAGTGTCTATCTATAAGCTGAGCTGCCGATGGTCTGCACAAAAGCCGACTTCATGAGTTTTTGGATGTGAATACTGAAGCTTACAAAGCTAAATGCAAGTCCTCATCACTTCATGGCTGCAGGCTTGCAATAGTGCTAGGAGATCTCCCCACCATACAAGAGACTTTTATACTCCAATAAAATGTCAAAATGATCTTCTGAAAACATCAGTTCCCCCACCACCACCACCATCCCCAATAAACTCCAGTAGCCTTCTATTGTCTCCAGTGTCAAAAATAAAATCCGTTTGGTTTTCAAAACCCTTTATAACCCTTCTCCCTCTACCTTTCCAGTCTTCTTACATAGCCTCTCTCTGCTTCTCCAAACCCTCCTCCCCAGATACTTCCAGTGACATTAGCCTCTTTGCTACTCTTCAAACAAGACACTCCATTTCCTGACCGGCATTTTCACCGGCTCACCCCCATGGCTGGAATATTCTCCATTCTCATCTCTGCATCCTCCCTTCCTTCAAGTGCCCGTTAAAATCCCATCTTCTCCAGAAAGCCTTGTCCCACTCGTTTATTTCTGATACCTTCCTTCTGTCGATTATCTTCAATTCATCTTATACATAACTTGTTTATGCACAGTTGTTTGTGCATTGTTTTCCTCACAAAATCATGAACTCCTTGAGGGCAGGGGCTACCATACTTTATTTATACTCCCAGCTCTTAGCACTGGATCAGGCTCATAACAGGCACTTTATAAATGTTTATTGACTAGCTGAGTGAATTCCTTAAGGTTACCAATTTAATTAGTGACTGAATTGGCCCTAAAGCCCAGATTTCTTTTCTTTGAGCCCAAATTCAAGCCAAATAAAGATACTTTCCAAGGAACTCTAGGAAAACTGCTACTGATCATTACAGTAATGTGGCATATTGGTCAATATAATTGGAACAAGTAGCAGATATAAACAGTTAGGCCATTGTATGAGGGTAATAAAGGGCAGGGCACATACTTATTGAGGCAGGAAACTAACTTTAGAAACTAGTGGAAGGAAAGGGAGAAAAAGTTGCCCCTGATTAAATCTTAAGAACAAAGTACTGGGAAATTTTGAAAGCACTGAAATTAGCCCCAGTAGGCTTTCTTGTTACTGACTCAGATCTCAGCTTGGATTGCCTCTTTACTTCCAGGCTTATTTATTCCCTCCAGACTTGTTCTGCTAATTACCTGACAGATCGCAGAGCTTCAGTTTTCCCATGGGAAAAATGTAAAATGAGAATGTTAATAACATTTAGGGTGCCTTTCTCAAATAGTTGCTTTCAGGATCAAACAAGACAGGGATTGTAAAGTGCTATGTAAGTTATATAGCACTATTATCAATGTCAGATATCATTATTGTCATTATTAATATTTATATAATAATTACCACTACCATGCAGGTTGGTATGATTACTGATTTTTATAACTACTACTGTAACTATGACTACTTCTCTGACTATTATCACAACAACCCCAACTACTACTACAATTTTGACTACTTCTATTACTATTACCACTACTGCTAATGTTGCTGCTACTTCTGGTATCTAAGAAACTACCAGGTACTAATGGGTAAAGTTAACAATTGATAGAGTAGGCATAATTGACAAAATTCTTACTTAAAGTAAGGAAGATCTGGGATCAAATTGTGCCCCAGATACTTCCAAGATGTGTGACCATGAGTAAATAATTTCAATTTCCTTATCCGTGAAATGGAATATAATAGCTCACAACCTAATGGGATACCATATAAAGAGTTCTGAAAATTGCAGTGATTGTCAGCTATTACTACTACTACTAAGAATTGCGAAATATTTATTCCTTTATAGAGCCTAGTTTATTTCTTTCCTTCCATGACTCAATTCATCTCTGCCCATTGCCTTTATTTCTTCTTCTGCTTTTTTTTTCCCTTGGGACTTTACTATTGGGCTTTCAGAATGAATAAAAAAAAACTTTAACATTACCACTGTCATTTTTTGCTAGAAAATTGATTAGTCTATTTTTCATTTTTAATTTTTTTTCACATCTTAGAATTTATATATTTTATTAACAACACCCACCCTTCATATTTTTCTCCCAAATCCATGTTTCCAAAGTTGATTTCTCATATGAGCTCTAGTCCTATATCTTCAATCACCTAGTGAACATATCTAAATGGTAGAATTATCACTACCTGAAATTCAGTAAGTCTAAAACTGAACTTTTCTAAAAGAACTGCTTTTCCCAGCTTCTCCATCTTGACCAGCAGCACTACCATTATTTTGTGCATTCTGGGGGCCTAAGATATATACATATGGAAAAAACTTCCAATAGCAGGTGGCAAGTGTTTAAATGCCAATTAAAATTTCCTGCAAAGAAGGAGTTCAGATCAAGAAAAGATTACCTCAGTGAAATGAGGGAACTAAGTAGATCGTCTTAGAGGTCTTTCTAATCTATAAATTTGTGAGCTTATGATTCCATGATTTTCATCTGAAAAAGTCAGAGAGAGTTTCATGGAATAAAGGACAAGTGGGTCTTGTAAGATGACTCAGATGTCAAAAGTCAGGGAAGAAGTAGGAGCTCACATTGGAGTGATGGCAAGAGTAGAAGTACGGAAGTTGGAATTACAAGTTGTTTTTCAGGTATAGTGAAAAGATTGGTTTCATTAGAAGAAATCGGTAGAGATAAGACTAGAGAACTATGTGAGAGTCAAATTGTGGTGAGTCATGGGTGCTAAACTAAGCTGCTTGGACTTTATCTTCTGTGAAATAAGAAGCCATTGAAGGTTTAATAAGATCATTAACAAATAAATTAACATTATTAAATAAACATAAGGGATATTGATATTGGCAAATTTCTTTGGTCGCAATGTTGAGTCAGAACTAATATACCCATATCATGTCTAGTCATTAGTGACCTTGGATAATTTTTTTTCTTTTTTCCTCTTTTTTTTAATAACTTTTTGTTGATAGAACCCATGCCAGGGTAATTTTTTACAGCATTATCCCTTGCACTCACTTCTGTTGGATGATTTTTTTTAACTCAATTCTGACTTATTGTCTGTAGATTTGAAGTATATTTCTGTTTAACATAATAGATCTCCATATCGGGATAATTTAAAGGGTAAAACATTGAAAAAGGGGAAATAGAGTAGTTAGATATCTTGTGTAGTAATTCGAACATGAGATGGTAGGACAGAACTATTATGAATGGAGAAATAGGATTGGTAACTGACTGGAGAAAGGGAAATAGAAGACTCAAAAATGACTAAGATCCCCAACTCTGAGAGAATGTCTGAGAGAATGAAAAACAGGATGTAGAGCTGGATCTAGGAGAGAAAAACTGGTCAATTTTAAACATCTTGAGTTTGAAGTGATGACAGGATATCCGAATGGAAATTTTCATCATATAGTTGGAAATGAGGAACTAGAGCTTGAGAAAAGATCTAAACTATGCATAGATTGGGGAATCATCCAACTAGAAATAATAGTTGAAGCTGAAGGAATTAACTTATTCAGGGAGAAATAATGTTGAGAGAGAAGTTTCTAAGGCCAAGAACAGAATCTTGGGTCATACAAATATTACACAGTACACATTTAAAATGTATCTATGTGAACCCATAACTTTCTGCCATTACCTTTCTGTCTTTTTGTCTTTACTTCAATCTAAAAAGGACTCTAAGGGACAATTGGATGGTACAGTGAGTAGACCATCAGCTAAAGTTAGAAGGACCTAAGTTCAAATTTGATCTGAGACATTTAATCCTTACTAGCTGTGTGACCCTAAGCAAGTCACTTAATCTCAATTACCTTGCAAAAAAAAAGAGAAAGAAAAATGATCTAAGATTGCTGTTGTTCCCTAGAAAGCTGCCGTCCCTTATACCCACATGTTCTTAGTCTTTGTAATTGCCTTTTCCCATGCCTCCTTTGCACCATCTTTCATGTTTACTAATAAGCCTAAACATACTGCTACTCTACCAAGCTTCTCCATTTTTAAAGTCTTTTGTTATTATTTTTGTATGGAACCTGTGCTTTGCTTAGTCTGGCATCCTCCTGAAAAGGAAACTTTCTCTGTTAATGAAAAATAGGACTTCCTCTATAACTTAAAGTTTAGGGACTTGTCAGAAAAAGTGAGAAGTTGAGTGATTTGACCAGTGTAGACCTGGGTCTTCCTAAATTTCTTTCATCTATCCTATACTGTCTCTCTGCAAGGAGTGATTTCAGATCTCTAGTGTCATACTTATTTTTATTTCCTGAAACAAGTTGCAACTGAAGAAAGGATTGAAAAGTTTATTTTCCATACTAAAAAAACAAAGTTAGAAAAAAAAGCAACTGTACTCATATTCTATTTCTTAAGATTTTCCCTGCTTGGTTATGTCATATGGGAAGAAAACTTTTGTTTTATGTATGCAGTACAAGAGTCTAGAGGCAGCTTTGGCATAATAGAGAATGTGTGATCATGGATAAGTCACTGAACTTGTCTGTAGCCCAGAAAACTAAGACAAAAAGATCACAGGGGAGATGTCCTTTGATATCAGTGGAAGAAGGAAAGGAAGAAAATATAATAGTATTTATAAATAATACCTACTACATGCCAGACATTGTACTTAGACCTTTAAAAATATTATCTCATTTACTGAAAGGAATTATAGATGAAAATTTCAGATCTAGACAATATGGGGTTGGTATTTTTCTATCATCTCTATCTTTAAAATGAACACTCATTTCTTCATAGCTCCCGTGATATTTCCTTCAGGACTCACATACAAAGGAAAAAGAGTAAGGTTTGAATTAATGATGGCAATCAATTGGAAATATTCTTGCAAATGACTATTCACATTCAAGTATAAGGCTGGTTAAAATGCTAGCAAATTATTTTTAGCATGTAAGTTATCTATTATATTTTCAGACATAATAGGTTGTTTGAGGAGGGGCATTTTAAAGGGAGAGTCCTGGACCTGGAAAGTTAAATCATACAGAAATTAATTTCTCTAACTTATACCAATGACTTTTTAATATTCGAGATTCTGTCATCTTTTTCTTTTCTTCAATTCTTATGTAGTATGCATTGCTTTATACTTTGCAGCCATTCATTCTGTTACCCATCCTAAAAACGAATGAAACATTCAGTTCTCTTAAATTCTTTTGGATTTTAATATGGCATATATTTAAAATGATATCCATATATGGTACCTAATGTCACAGAAACCTTTTTACCATGAATGGCTGCTCACTTCAGCCCTTACACTTACATCTTACAATAGAAATACCTTCTAATCCTGCAGCCTTTCCCTCTGATTGTCTGATTCCTCCCAGAACCTCCATTTTAAGAAGGATGTCAAGGCTATCTATGTCTTCATTCCTCTTCAGGCTGTACTCCTGCTAATTCTAACTAGCAGCTAAGACACACACTCTTCCATTGTTAGAAGTTAAACAACTTCTAACACAAGTCAAGGAGATAGGATTGAAATGTTTAGTACTTTTCAAAAAAAAAAAAAAGCAAAAAAAAAACAAAAAACAAAGGTAGCAACTTAAATCATGTCTGATCTGTCTGACAATTTGAGTAAAGGAGTTGTCAGAATTGTAGATGTTTGAAATAGTTGCTTCTTTCTTCGACGTTATGATAGTTTGTCCCTAAAGACTAATACTTGTTTTCTGTCTTTTTTTTCCAAAACAGAAATGTTCCATAAATTCTAGTGTAGTGTCTGGTCAAAGATATAATCAAAATGAAACATCATAACCTTTAAATTCTTTCTTTGCACCATATTAGCAAATATTTAAGGCATTCTTAATCATTTGAAATAATTCATATAAGCTAAAATACTAAGGTAAAAGTGTCAGATTTCTTAAGTATGCTTGAAATGCCTCCTACTCAAATTTTAAGGGTTTATGATTTTTTAATTATTTATTCATTTTAAACAGTTCTTTGAGCAGGAAATCTGCTGCCATTAACCAATGCAAATCTGTGATTTGAAAAAAATTGTGGGGCCAGAGACAAGTCAATGGTTTATAATTTTAGACTTAAAAATTAGGAAACTGATTTTTTGGGTATTCTATCTTTTAACTAGGTAGTGACTTTGTTTAGAATATTTTTCAAATTATATATTAAAATAGTAGATAAAAATATTTATGTTTTACCATAGGACTGAAAATTTTTAAGTTTATATAATAAATATTATGATTTCTTTATGTCAAACCCTATCAGATACAAACTGGAATCCAAAGATAGAATGCTTGCTTTTTAGGTCGGCTATCTTAATTCAGCTACTAAATGTCTGAGGTAGATTCAAACCCCAGGCCATATGATTCCAAGTCAAGGACTCTGTCCAGGTTAAGAGCATGACAGAGGTACAACTAGGGTGCCAAGAAGGAATAATACTTCTCTCTCAAAACCTTCCTTGACTATTCTGGGCAGCAGTAACTTTATTCTCTTCTGAAATTCTATAGCATTATATAATGTGGAGGATAGAATGCTAGACCTAGAGCCACACTGACCTGGATTTAACTGCTACCTGTGTCGCCTACTAGTTCTACTAGCCATGGTTAAGTCACCCTCAGTCATTCCTCATCTGTAAAATGGGATAATAATCACATCCGCCTCACAGGACTGTCATAGAGCTCAAATGGTATGTCTTTGTAAAGCACTTTATAAAGGTCAACTATTATTATTCAGCACTTTTAATCACACACTGCCTTGCTTTATTCTGCTGTTTAAGTTTTCAGGGTGTAGAGTCCTGGATTTGGACTCCATAACTCTGGGTTTGTGTCTTGCCTCTAATGCTCACTGGCTATGAAAGCTTACTTAACCTCTCAGCCTCAGTTTGTTCATCTATATAGAATGGGAATACTAATATTTGCACTGTCTTACAGAATTATAAGGAAAGTGCTTGTAAATCATAAAGTGCTAAAAAAAAAAGTTACTATCATATCATGTTAGTTTATATCATCAATTTCCAGTGAGATTGTTTATTCTTCAATTTGGGGAAAAAAGCAAACTAACAACTTAAATCATATAATGATTTACATCAATCTGTCTGAAAATTTGAATAAAGGAATCATGAGAATTTTAGACAGAAATAGTGATGTCTTTCTTCAACAGATATTATGAGACTTTCTTTTTTATCTTTTTGCCATCTCTCAATGTGCCTAGGAGAGTTCTTTATACATAGTAGGTTGTAAATAAATATTTCTGTTGACTTATGGACAAAAAGTTGAAATCTGATTTGATCTAACAAAAAAATTAAGCAAAACGAATGATCAATTTTGATGTAGGTCATTCCTTACAATAATATTCTAGGTTGATGCATTGCCTATTGCACTCTAGCAATAACTCAAGATTATATATGACTCCAAGCTCCTCATATGTCACCTAAATCTTTTTATGTTGCAATCTTTCATGTTCCATAATATAGTCAAATTTAACTCACTTCCTATCTTTCTTATAGTAATAATGATAATTGCTAACATTTATAAAGGGTTTTAATGTTTTCAAAGGGCTTTACATATATCATCTCTTTTGACATTTTCTCTGACTCATCTCAATATTAATTGAAAAAATAATTGTTTTTATTAAGTGAAAAATTCAACACTAAACCAAAAGTTATCTCCCAATCCCTCTTAAACTTAAGGCATCATTTTTGTTATGTCCCCTACTTAATTACAAAGGCTTCTTATTGTTGTTCATTCTAGATCCCTCATGTATCCTCTACAATTTTCAATGATCTACTTTCTCAGTCTATCTTTCCTACTACATCCTAATTCAATGATCTACCTCATCCAGATGATCTATTTCTAGTAATTTAAGCAGCTTGATAAGACATTTCTGGAATGCCTTCTACCTAGCCCAATTAAATGCATCTTAATCCAATTCAAGTTTCATTTCTTTATAAAGTTATCCTTTATAAAGACTCTTCCAATTCTTACTAATAGTCTTCTCTTTTGAAAGTAGTTTATCTCACATAATTGTTTAACAATATACAATCTTATTGATCCAAATCAGTTCCACTTGTGCAGCGATGAAGAGAGCCATCTACACCTAGAGAGAGAGCCATGGGAACAGAGTGTGGAACACAACATAGCATTCTCACTCTCTCTGTTGTTATTTGCTTGCATTTTGTTTTCTTTCTCAGTTTTTCTTTTTCTCCCTTCTTGATCTGATTTTTCTTGTGCAACAAGATAACTATACAAATATTTATACATATATTGGATCTAACATATATTTCAACATATTTTACATGTATTGAATTACCTGCCAGCTAGGAGAGGGGATGGAGGGAAGGAGGGGAAAATTTGCAACGGAAGATTATGCAAGGATCAATGTTGGAAAAATACCCATGCATAAACTTTGTAAAGAAAAAGCTTTAATAATAATAAAAGAAAAAAACAATATACAATCTTCTATTGGTCAAGTGTATAACTTTTTCTCTCTGATCCATTGAAAACTTAGTTAGGCTAGATAATTACCATAAAGCTCTGTTTTAAGCTTATGTTTTGTCCATTGTCTTTAGCACAATATTGAGCACAGAGGCAGAATAAGACAGAATGATTACTTATTAAGAATTGATGTGAAGTTTGACTCTCTTTGTCCCTTCTCATCTGGAAACATTCTGTAATTCAAACAGTAACAATTCGGTATATAGTATTTTTAGACTGGCAAAGTGCTTTATATATATATATATATATATATATATATATATATATATATTTCACTGGATCCTTGCAACAACAGCCTATGAGGTAAATCCTAGTATTATTCTCTTGCTTAAAGGTTAAGTCATTTGCCCAGGGTCACACAACTAGTACTTCAGTGAAGGGACATTTGAAGACAGTTTTTTCTGATTCCAAATCCAGCATTCTATTCACTACATTATGCTGCCTCTGGTTCCTATAATAATTCTGTTTCTTTTATAGTATCTCCATGATATCAATAGGTTTAGTGTCTGGGAAGCATTTTAGTCATTCAAGCTATTCAGTGTATTTCTAGTCAATGTTATATGGTAGCTGAGAAATAGAAAAATGACAGGAAAATGAGGCATCATTAGCTATGTTCTAGGCTTTTGTACACTGGTGCCCTGTCTCAATGTTCTTTTTCCTTTTGACAGTTGTAGTGAAGTATCATTTTTGGTAATTGTTGACTCATTTTATGCTAAAAGTGAAGACATTTATGTGTTGTTGTTGTTTTTTTTTAAGTATACATGGTATGCATTGCAAAACACTTGCTTGGCTGTGTTAAGATTATTCACATTCACATCCAGATCTATCACTGCTCAACTTAGTGAGAGTAGAAACCCACCATATATCAGAACTGTCTTGCCCTTAACATTTTTATTCTACCCAGACAATTGGACCATTGACTTCTTTCACCCAGTTTTTTACTCTCTGGTTGGCTATTTCTGATCCCTTTGGATCTAATTTGTTAAGTCAGATGGTTCATCTATTGTCTGTTATTCTTTTTGTGGGATCTGCCCAAAGTTTCTTCATTTAAAAAGCTGCCTCTCATTTATCTATTACTGTTGACCTGGGTGACTCCATTTGTTAGGCTGTTCTGCTGCAGCATTACAGTACAATGTTCTTTCCTTTGCGTGCTGGGTAAACAGAGCCTTCTGCTTTTTGCTATTCATTATAAATAAGCATGTGTTGAATGTCTCTGACCTAATCCAAGTTGTCCAGCAATTTTGTCTAATAGGGAGTCTTTTTTGATTGTTGTTTTCTAGTCTATTCCTTATCCAAGCTGCCATCTTGCTAAAGTTGGTGACCAAAGGAAGATATTCAAATAATTCATGCATTTCCAAGTTGTTTTTATGAATTGTGCCTTGTGAGGATTGTTTGTTTTGGAATTGATGCTTTTATAAATGAATGTTGAATATAAGCACCTTGATTTATTTTTGTCAGTCCCTTTTGAAAGACTCAAACGAATGATTAATATAAATTCATATATTGCTTTTGTATATCTTCACCTTCTACCATCACCAAGAGATTTGTATTTGACATTACTCTTTACCTAGACTAGTATAACAATTAATATCCTTGAGAAAGGCAGAATTTCCAGATTCCTATTTCAGTGTCAGAGGCACCTTTTGTGTGTGTGTGTGTGTGTGTGTGTGTTGGGGGGGGTGTGTGTGTAACTATTGGGGAAGGGAGTGGAGTAATGTTTGAATTGGGTTCTTCATCGATCCTCTAACTGTATAGCTATACATTTTGAATACATAGTTATTTCTAGAATATGATTTGTTGTATAAAAACCACAGGTGTGAGAAGATAATTCTGTGCTCAATTAGGCACCTGTATTTATGAAATAGCTTGGGTAACTTGCTCAGTTGCTCACTCCAAAACCTTATAACTTAAATGCAACTTTAATGTTGTGTTTTGGCAGATTAGCCCCATTGTATGAAAACATGGGTCAAAACCGTTAGAAATTAATGAGCCCCTGAGCAAAAAGCATTAATTCCTTTAAGATGCTATGTTAATATGTACTATGGAAGGAAAGATCATTGGCCAAATGGATCATACCAACTAAAGAAAGATGATGTCTCTCTAGAAAGCGAATCATGGCTCCCAAGCTGTACAATTAGAGTATGGTAGGTGGTGGAAAGCTCTTCTAGATTGTAGAGAAGTAAAAATAAAGGGTTAGAATTGATATTAGGACTTACCAGAGATATTTCCCCTTCCATAATCATGGATGATCTTTTAAAAGAAAATTGTATAATAGATGATATTTTATAGAACATTTTTTCTTAATATAATCAAAAAGATTCAATTTGAATATTCAAATCTGAAGAAAAAAAAAAGAGGTGGGAGAAGAAAATCTAGGGTATTGTTAATTCTCTGAGGAACATTGTATCCAGACCGAAAATCCTGCTTGGGCAAGGATTATTCTGGTAGGTTCCTCCCTACGTCTAATTCCATGCATTCCAAGAAGTTTTTGGATCTTTGGATTTAATTAGACTGAATTCTGGAATGCAGAGCAGTTATTACCACCTTAAGAAGTCTGTCAAATATTAGTCCATCTTTTACTAGTAAAAAGTTTTCTTTTATGAAGGAATCTAGTTAAGAAAGCAAATTTATAAGATAAAGTTTGTTCCAATATTTGGAATTGGAGCGGAAAATTTGAAAACCTAGTCCTCAGCTAAATTTCATATGTTCCAATGAGACAGATAACAAGAGACTTGTCCGTTGCCTATCATTACAAAAATGCAACTTATATATTTAATGCTTTTGAGGTTATATTGAGAAGGTTCTTTCTCCCCCTGTAAAACAAAATATATTAATTTAAATTAATTGAATTAAATATCTGTTCAGATGTTTTTAATTCAAAAATGAATTACTTTAAATATTTAGGCAGAAATTTTAAATACTTCCCATAATATATTTTTATCATGGAAAACTTTTTAAACTCTATGGATCAAAATTTTTACCCTCCAAAAAAGAATAGTATTATTAAACAAGCTAGATTTTTGTGTTGAAAGACTGAGAAGTATTGAGATTACTTTTATATCTCTCTATTCTCAACCTTCATGTTTTGCTTGAATATAAAATTTTAAGTATATTTTTATTATTTATTACATTCATTGGGTAATCTTACTTTTCATTACCTTAATTTTGTTTATTATTGTTTTTTCTTTTGAACCACATTTATTTCTGAATATATACTTCTCTATTTCCTAAGGCAGCTAGTTCTCTCATAAGAAATATTATCAAAAATAATTGTTAACAATTTAACAAAATCAATTAGCATATCTTTTGCATCTGATAATATTATATATGTGATTCTCTAAAGCTCCCTGTTTCTACAATTAAGAAAGGAAGAGACCCATTTTAAAAATGCTTCTTTGGGGCCAAATGGTTGTTGTAACAGCATCTAGTTTTATTTTACTATTCTTTTTGCTTATATTGTATTAGTTATTATATATATATAGTATGTATGCATATGAGCATTTTCTGGTTCTACTAATAATGCTCTGCATTAGTTCCTTTAAGCTTTCCCATTTTTGTTGTTTGTTATACTATAGCATTACGTTGCATTCATGAACCACAATTTACTAATCATTCCTCAGTTGAGGGACATCAACATTGTTTCTTGCTTTTTGCTACCACAAAAAAAGTAGTAGTGCTACTCTGAATATTTATTATATATGGGATGCTTCTTTCTGTCTTTGATGTCTTTGAAGTGTATGTTTAGCAATAAGACCTCTGGATCAAAGAGTATGGATGTTTCAGTCAATTATTTTAGCATAATTCCAAATTATTTTCTATAATAAAACAATTTTCATCCTACTCACAGTACATCAATATTTCTGTCTTTTCATTTACCTTCTAGAATTGACTATTCTTATCTTCAATAATCTTTATCAAAGTTCTAGATGGGAGGCAAAACCTCAGAGTTATTTTAATTTTTATTTATTTTATCATTAATAATTTGAACAAATGTTTCATAAGGTTGTCAATAGTTTGCAATATTTCTTCTGATAAGTATTTATATTCTTTGGCTATTTATGTAGTGCCAGTGGTTTGTTGGTAAACATTTAGCAATTGATTCTCAAAAAATCATATATATGACACATTTTAAGCTTAATCTGTATTATTAACATTTTGTCTTTTACTTTATTTAGTCAGGACAAACAGTAAAACAATAAAAAGCAAATCCTGAATTGTTATTCAGTCATGTCTGACTCTTCATGACCCTGTAGATCCTGGTACGCCAATACTATCCATGAGGTTTTCTTGTGAAAGATATGGAGTGTTTCACAATTTCTTTCTTAAAGCAAACTTGTTCAGGGTCACACAGCTTATAAATGTCTCAGGCAAAATTTGAACTCAGGCCTTCCTGACTCCAGGCCCAGCACTCTATCCATTGAGTTACCTAGTCTTCTGAATTATAGCATTTTCCAGTTTCTGAAGTGTAAATGTTAACACTGAAAATTTAGTGATTGACTCTGGAGAGCCAATATGATTCAGCTTGTGCTTGCTCACTAGTAATTGGCCCTATATATTTGTATTAGTTCCTAATATATCTTGGATATATTGGATATTGTGCATATTTATGAAGCACTGTAGCATAGTTAGAAAGAGTTCTGAATTTGGATCTAGATATCTTGGATTCAAATAGTTCCTGCATTATTTACTACCTTGGTGATCTTGAGTAAATAATTTAACTTCTTTGAAACTCAATTTCCTTAATTGTAAAATGATGAGATTGGATTAGAGACCTTTAAGGTTTCTTCCAGCTCAAAAATCTATAATCCCATTATACCATGATTGGAACCTTATCATTTAATTGATGCAAAGATTTTTCCCTTTCAGTTTTTCTTCTCTAGTTGCATTGCTTTTGTTATATGAAAATTTTCAATTTCATATAATCAAAATCGTGTTTTTTTTCCCTGTAATATCTACCATCCTTTCTTTTGTTAAGAATTTTCCCTTTAGATATAAATATGAAAGACACCTCCATCCATTTTGTCCAGTTTTTTTTTTCTTTATCTCTTTAAAGGCAGATAAGTAGAATGTTCAATATTTCTCTTTTAAATTAAATTTTTACTTATATAGCCATTGGTTGATTTTTTTTTCTTTTCTAGGACAGTGATCCTCTTTAGAAAAAAAAAAAAAATCCCATCCTCTGTGCATTCAAAGCATTCATAATCTGTCCCCTATTATCATTAAATCTTATCTGTCACTACTCTTAAGAAACCTCTATCCCAACAGTGAAATTTTTTCATTACTCTTTTCTCTTAGCCCAGTAAATTACACACTATACTCATTACCATTCCTGTTCCCTTATTCATGTATCCCTCCCTTGCACCACCCACTTACTCTGCCAAATAATCTTAATTTATTTTAGTGCCTAAGGGAACCTTCTCACCCTTAAAGATCATAGGATCAAAGCTTGAAAGTGTAGGTACCACTGAGGGTCACATAATTTAAATTTTTCTTCCTCTAAGTACAGTTCCTTAACTGTGCTGGTGAACAAAGATCTCTCTTTCTTTACCTTTTATCGCATTTTGATCCTAGATTGTTTGTTTTGTATATCTTTTTGTTTTGTGCTGTGGTTGACATAACACAGTTATGTATACATTAATATTAAGTGCCTTCAAGCCATATACTGAAGCATATGGTTTTTTATAGTCCATAGCTCCTAGTACCATGTTGGGAATTTATTCATTCAATAAACATTTATTAGACACATGTTAGACACCAAAGACACAAAGACAAAAGAAAAACAGCACATGGTGAGGACTTAATAAATAGTAAATGACTTGAACTAATTTGTGAATTTTTATACTTAATTGCCATTATCATGTCATAAATTGGGAATTCCCATCTATTTTATGCTCATAATTTGAGGCTTCAAATGTATTTGTAAAGGGTATTAGTGAACATTTTCTTGTATAAAAAGGATTTTTTTTATTTCTTTCATACACAGAGAGGAAAGTCACATTGTTATCCTCAGTGTGTTAAGGGACATATTCACCTTCCTAATCAAAATGAATATTAAAGAAATAAAAAAAAATTATGTTATGAAAATATCCCAAAACTATAGATAATAGATAAAAGCTATTATGAATATAAAAGATCTTTATTATATACATGGAAGCTAATCTCAGAGGGAAGACCAGAGGGACTGGGGAACATGAAAAATCTCCTGTAGAAAATAGGATTTGATCTAAGTCTTCAAGGGAGATGGGGAAACCTAGAGAGCTAAAGGGAAGGGGGACATCTCAGACATAGGGCACAGACAGTGCAATGATAGAGTCAGGACAAGAAGTATTATTTAGGAAGAAAAGCAAGTAGCCAATGTAGCTGGATTGTTGAGTATATGGAAGGAAATAAAACATACAAATACCATAAATGTCCGAGGTTGGGAAGGAGATTAAATATCAGGTAGAAGATTCCATATTTGATTATGCAGATAATAAGGAGCCCCTGGAATCGTGAAATAGGAAGGTGAGAGGACTAGACCTGTGCTTTAGGAAAATAATTTTGGCGCCTGAATGCAGGATGGACTGGATGACTAGAAATAGAAAGATCAATGAAAAGGTTATTACAATAGTTTATTCTAGAAGTGATGAAGATGCTGCTAGGTTGATGGCTGAGTGAGTTAGAAAGAAGGGAGATAACATGAGATAGGATTTCTACTTACATTCTGCCTCAAATTCATACTATCTGAGTAATACTGGGAATATCATTTAACTTCTTTTTGCCTCAGTTTTATCTACTATAAAATGGAGATAATAATAACACCTACCTTGCAGCATTGTTGTGAAGATAAAATGAGATAATATTTGCAGAAAGCACTTGGGGTCGTTCCTTACACATGGTAGATTCTATAGCAATATTTAGTTCCTTCCTTTCTCCTCCTTTCATCCTTATTGAACACACTATTCTACCTGTTGATAGTTGACCACTTGTGCCTTAATAAAAGTACTTGATAGCCTTTTAACACCAGCTACTTTATGAAAGCAGATGACTATCAGTTAGTATGTTATTCTGTTCTTGTGGGATCCAGGATAACAAGACTCAATTGCATTTTGCTTCCTGTTTTTCCTCACTGTTGACCCATCAGCAGCCACACATCTACTTCTATAGACTCAATTACCATCTCTAGGTTGACAATTCTTAAATCTATCTTTCCTGCCCTCTAATAGCCTCTAATCTTGCATTTCCAATTGCTTTTCAGACATTGCAAAATGGAGGACCAATAGATATCTTAATTCAATAAATCTAAACCACAACTTACTCTTTTTTCCCCAAATCTTCCTTTACTCCCACCTTCTCTCTCACTGTGGAGGGTTACACCTTCTTGGTCGCTCAGCCTAGGTATCATTCTGGACTCCTCACTACCTCTCATCCTCCATATCCAAATTGCCAAGGCCTGTCCATTTCACCTTTGCAATATTTCCTAAACTTTCCTTTTCCTCTCTTCTGACACTGTCACCATTCTTGCACAGGCCCTCCTTGCTCTAGACTATGATAGTAAGCTGCTGGTTGATCACCCTGCCTCTGTTTCTGTCCATTTCAACCTATTCCTTCAATCAGCTACTGAAGTGATTTTTCCCCTCTCAATAAACTTCAGTGGCTCCCTATTGCCTCTGGGAATAAATACAACATACTGTTTGGCATTCCAAGCCCTTCCTAACCTAACCCCCTTCTACCATTTCAGTCTTGTTCTATCTTTCTGCCTGACACCTCTTTAATCCGATGATGATGGCTTCCTAGCTGTTCCACAAATAGCCTTCCAGAAATCTTTTTGGCCATCCCTCATGCCTGGAACATCTTCTATCCTCTATTCTGATTCCTGACCTCCCTGGCTTCCTTTAAGACCAGATTGAAATACCATCTTCAAAAAGAACCAATTCCAGTGATTTTCCTCTGTTAATTATTTCCTACTTATCTGTAGATAGCTTGCTTTGATATGATTGCTTCTTATCTTTTTTTCTGTTTTTATTTTTTATTTTATTTTAATTTTTAATAATAACCTTTTATTTTCAAAATACATGCAAATATTGTTTTCAACATTCACTCTTGAAAAAACCCTTTGTTCCAAATTTTTCTTCCTCCTTTCCTCCCACTCCCCAGCACTAGACAGCAAGTAATACAGTATAGGTTAAACATATGCAATTCTTCTAAATATATTTCCACATTTATGATGTTGCAATGTTTGCTCATATCTCGTCTTCCCCATTAGGTTGTAAGGTCTCTGAGGACAGGGACTGTCTATATTTTTTTTGCCTCTTTTTGTATCCCCGGTACTTAGCACACTATCTGGTACACAGTCAATACTTATTATTAAATGTTTTCAATTGATTGATTAAATAGATCACAAAGAATGACATATATTTGTATGTCACAAAACTGGGACTGTCATGACAATGGGAATGGAAAGACTGGGTTGGGATATAAATGCATACCACATCTTTTTTCTCTCCTTATATGACTTAGGCTCTCCTATATTATTTTTCTCAGTCACTGCAAGAAGGTCCTCAATCTTTGTTATAATGATCAAAGGTCAGGAGACCTAGATTCTAGTTCCCTCTCTACTATTAACTCATAGTATGAACTTGACACTTCCCTCCTCGATGGAAAAAAAAAAAAGAGAGCGTTGCACTAGGCCATCGTTAAGTTCCCTTTCATTTCTTATATTCTGTGTCAGCATGGGATGCTGACATGGGAAAGATCACTGCACCTGCTAGTCAGAAGAACCTGGGCTCAAGTGCCGGCTTTGCCACTTACTAACTGTATAATCTTGGACAAGTCACTTGACCCCTCTTAAGCATTAGTTCGTCCAACTCTACAATGAGGAAAATAATGCGCCACCTAACTCACAGGGAAAGTAGAAATGCTTTATAAACTTTAAAGTATTTTATAGATGTGACCTATTTTTATTATGAATCCAAGTGCTTTGCTATTTCAAGTGACAAAAAAGGGTCAGGTTCAGACCAAGCTGGTGTATGGGCTTGATTTTGATGATGATGCATTTGTAAGATTAAGGCAAAAAAAATTGATAGGCCAGGAGGATTTCTATGCAGTTCTGTTGAGAAACCCAACAGATCATGCCCCACTGATAAGTGACCCTGAGAATAAAAGCTGAGAGTCAAAGGATGCTGAGACGGCTGCCTCCCAGCAGCTAGTCCAGGCTCCCATGCGGGCAATGCTGGTGCCCAGGACTACCAGGCTTGAAAGTATCCTTTGATGTTTTCTCTTTAAGAAACTATGATGCTATCAAAGGAATGAAGAACTTGACAGCATGTTGGAACTTACCTTTTGAACACCTGCTCTTGGGACTTTTTTGCTCTTTGGAGTTTTCAGAAACTATAGGTACATGCAACACAACATACTAACTTTATAGTGCAGATGATATGCTTTATATTAAAGCTGCACCATCTGCAAATAATCCAGACAGGATTTTTGCCCCCATTTGGTTGTTGGTCAGTCCACCAGCATTTATTAAACATTGGTTATGTGTCAGGGACTACAGTGAATGCTGAAGATATGAAGAAAGGCTAACATAGTTCCTGTCCTCAGGGAGCTCATATTCTAATGGAAATAACATGTAAAAAAAAAAAAAAAAAAAAAAACTATGTACATTCAAGATATAAAAAGAGGTAAGGATAATGATCTCAGAGGGAAGGCACTAGTCATTTGGGAGAGGGGCACTGAGAAAGGTCTCCACTAGAAGTTCTGATTTGAACTGAGTCTAGAAGGGAAAACAGTAAGTGTTTAATAAATGCTTGTTGATTCCCTGACTGACTCATTAATTCATTACTGGTTGAAGTGGGATGCTTAAAACTTTTATGTCCTGAGATGAGATTTCCCTAGTTGTTCCCTATTTATATCCTTCAGCAATATTTCCAGAAGCAGTGTCTTAGAGTCCCTATTTAGGGGAAGCCTGGGATCTCTGTCCTAAGGTATCTGCAAAGTTCTTCTTCTATTCCCCTCTAAATTTGCCTTTCGTGCCAGAATTCCTAGTTATGACTCTTGTAACTAGCTACAGCTTCTTTATACTTCTGAAAAAATAATAATTAAAACATTCTCATAATCTCAATAATAAAAACATTCTCGTAATCTCAGTGGTTGTAATCAAAATGCCCAGTTGTCCTTTAGAAAAAAAAATATATATTTCTAATTTATCCTATAGCTGCCTATGAACATGTTTTAATTCCACAGTCCCTCTTTTGTTTTTTTGTTTGTTTGTTTGTTTGTTTTTTATTTAATAGCCTTTTATTTACAGGTTATATGTATGGGTAACTTTACAGCATTAACAATTGTCAAACCTCTTGTTCCAATTTTTCACCTCTTACCCCCCACCCCCTCCCCCAGATGGCAGGATGACCAGTAGATGTTAAATATATTAAAATATAAATTAGATACACAATAAGTATACATGACCAAAACGTTATTTTGCTGTACAAAAAGAATCAGACTCTGAAATATTGTACAATTAGCTTGTGAAGGAAATCAAAAAAATTCAGGTGGGCATAAATATAGGGATTGGGAATTCAATGTAATGGTTTTTAGTCATCTCCCAGCGTTCTTTCTCTGGGCGTAGCTGGTTCAGTTCATCACTGCTCCATTGGAGATGATTTGGTTGATCTCGTTGCTGAGGATGGCCTGATCCATCAGAACTGGTCATCATCTAGTATTGTTGTTGAAGTATATAATGATCTCCTGGTCCTGCTCATTTCACTCAGCATCAGTTCGTGTGGGTCTCTCCGGGCCTTTCTGAAATCATCCTGTTGGTCATTTCTTACAGAACAGTAATATTCCATAATTTTCATATACCACAATTTATTCAGCCATTCTCCAACTGATGGACATCCATTCAGTTTCCAGTTTCTAGCCACTACAAAAAGGGCTGCCACAAACATTCGTGCACATACAGGTCCCTTTCCCTTCTTTATAATCTCTTTGGGATATAATCCCAGTAGTAACACTGCTGGATCAAAGGGTATGCACAGTTTGATAACTTTTTGAGCATAGTTCCAAACTACTCTCCAAAATGGTTGGATTCGTTCACAACTCCACCAACAATGCATCAATGTCCCAGTTTTCCCACATCCCCTCCAACAATCATCATTATTTTTTCCTGTCATCTTAGCCAATCTGACAGGTGTGTAGTGGTATCTTAGAGTTGTCTTAATTTGCATTTCTCTGATTAATAATGACTTGGAGCATCTTTTCATATGACTAGATAGTTTCAATTTCTTCATCTGAGAATTGTCTGTTCATATCCTTTGACCATTTTTCAATTGGAGAATGGCTTGATTTTTTATAAATTGGAGTTAATTCTCTATATATTTTGGAAATGAAGCCTTTATCAGAACCTTTGACAGTCCCTCTTTTGGACTCTTCAGGCATGCTGCTATGCTATGATAAGAATGCTATAATAAAATCTTTAAATATGGAGGGCAAAAGGACATTTTTTTTCCTTGAAACTCTTGGAAGTGGGAGGAAGAGTCAGCATGGAGATGATTTGTAAAAATTGACTTTAGACATTGGTTTGCTAAGGATAGACAGCTGTGGTTATCTAACACAAGTTATTTATTTTCTTTCAAAAAGCAGCAATTTTTCTTACCCAGAGATCTCTGAGGGCAAGAGAGTTACTTAGCATTGATTGACATCAATAAATGATGGACATTTTCTCTTGAATATCCCATGTCAAACTCAACATGTTCAAAACTGAACTCTTCACTTTTCTTCTTTCCTCCAAAACTTGCCCTTTCCCCCAACTTTCCAGTTGTTCCCTCTCTTTGACACTTAAAACCCTTTTAAACCCAGGTTCCAATTTACATTTTCAGATTTATTATATATTATTCTTAATATGCTCTTTACCAGTTTGTCCTTCATGTTCTATTCATACATTCCATTCCTTCTCCTATCTCCATGCCTTCATACCAGTCTCCTCTCATGCTTGGAATATTCTTACTCCTTATCTACACATCTTGTAGCAATTAATTTCTTTTAAAAAGTTGACTCAAGCATCATCTTCTTTTCTACATGAAACCTCCCAGATCCTTCCTGCTCCCATCTTCCTCCCCCCAAAATTACTTTGTATTTTTTAAAATATACTTTTATATAAATGCATGTTCTATCTCCCCTGATAAACTCCAAGAGCTATAATTTTTTTTAATTTTTGCCTTTTTATCTTTACAGCCTAACACAGTATCTTGCATCTCATAGATGCTTATAAGTTGATTGATTAATTTCTTGTCAACCATGTTTCTATTCTCCTTATGGCCAATCAGTTATCAAATCCTGCTTATTCTGCCTTGGTATTATCTCTAATAATAATTACTATTCCTCTCCCACTGCAACCATCCTAGTTTAGACCCTCATTTCCTCTTATTAAATTATTTTAATAATTTGTTAATTCATATCTCTTTCTCCTTTCTCTCTCCTAACCAAGCCATGAGTCACACTGATACCAAAAAAAGAAAAAAAGAAAAAAAAAAAAAGCTTCCAAATGCATAACTCTGTTCAAGTCATTCCCCTTCTAAAAGCTCTCATTGACTTCTACCCTAGGTCTACTCTTCCTCTTTCCACTTTCTGCCTTGTCTTCCACGTCCATATATTTTCATATACCTAGAATTGACACTGTCCTCTCCTGCCTCCTCCTAAATTTCTGTCTCTAAAGAATCCTTGTTGTCCATCTCTGAAGCTACCTTCTCCATGAAACTTTCACTGATCTTTTTAACCAGAAATCTTTAATCTTTCAAGGCATTCTGATAAATCTCTTCCATAACATTTTCTGATGTGTTAGACAGCTTAGTGGATAGAATATTGGCTTTGAAGTTCGGAAATACTGAGTTTAAATCCTACCTCAAACATTTAACAGCTATGCGACCTTTAATCTTTCTCAGATTTAGTTTCCCCATCTGTAAAAGAAGGTTGATAATATCTATTTCATAATATGTATAATGGGGGTAATAATGGGAGTAAAACAGAATGCTACATAAAATACTGGTTATTGTTCTTATAATATTGTTATTTTTATGTCTTATCTCTTCTACTAGTTTAGATTGTAAGTTCTTTGAGGGCAGAGACTGTAACTTTTCTTTTTTATATTCTTAGCCCTTACTTATTTAAAACACAGCTTCACAACCAGTAGTAATTTAATGTTTATTGAATTGGATTTTTTGAACAGCTGACTTTCAGATCATAGGCTACATAAGGGCATGTTAACACAGTGACGAAATTTTTAAAATAAATAAGTTAAGTGGAAAATCACCCATTTCAAATAAATCTTTGACCTTGATCTCTGTTTTCTCCTTATATTCCTCATTTTTCTTCCCCTTGAGCTTACTAATGCTGGATCAGCATACAAAAAATTTACTGGTATATGTCTATGGAAAGCTACCCTGATACATTTATAACTCATCATGACCTTTATTCCCCTTCCACTGATAACATATGTCTCTTGCTAGGCCTCGGAGAAAGGCTTACCAATTTATTTTCATTTTAATGATTTCCAATTGTAGCTTTGCTGAAAGAAATAATTTTTTGAATGAAACTTAATTGCTAGTGTTTTATCTCCTTCTGGAAGGAGCACACATAGGACTGAGCTAATAGGCTTTTGATGAACCTTTGACTTAAAATACTTTCCTTTGCTGTTCTTTGATTAGATGGCAGAGGGTAGGGAAATGAACTCTGTTTTAAAAATCTGAAGGCCTGGGTTCTAATCTCAGCCTTCACTTAATCTTTGAGAACCTCCATTTTTGTTTTTGTTTTTGTTTTCAACTGTAGAATAGTAATAATAATAATATCTATTCTGGATATCTCACAGGGTTCTTGTGAACATTAATTGAGAGGAAAAAAATGCTCAGAAAATTGTATTGTGTATATTTGGGGTTGTATTATTATCAGAGCTATTCCAGTGGCTAGGAATTGAGGACTCATATTCCCTGAGAAGCTTCATAAAAATTCTCTGTTTCTAGAAATCTGAATTTCTAGAAAGAGAAGGAAATGCTTTTTCTCCCCAAACCATCAATATTTATTTCTCTGGGGCTTGGCATTTTAATCTCTTTTTATGTTTATCTTGTTTTTCTTTTTATTCTACTTTGATGTTTGCCATGTTCTGAGTGGGCATTCATTGCCATTACTTTAAGCACACCAACATCCAATCATTCTTGTTTGTTTGGTTCTCCATGTTTTATATAATTTCTATTTAAATCTTGGCAAATAAAATACTCTAATTTTGCCCTTTGAATGCCCACAGCATGCATATTTCCCAGGCAGGATTTATCTCAGACTGTTATATTTTTTTTAATCTTATTAAACTCTTTAGTTTTAGTGAAATTGCTGTTTCTTGCTGTCTCCCAATCCACAATTATTTTTAATTAACTTTTAAAAATTTTCTTTTGCTTGACATTTTATTTTTCAGACACCCCTCATAGAACCTCACGTTCCTCTTCGTCCTGCTAAAACCATTACTCAGGTAATGGATTGTAGGTGGGTTGTCTAGCTAAAAGGTCTAAGATTTAAAGTAAACATAAGCAAGGTAGTCTGTTTGTCAAATAACATGTGAGGAAAAGATCATTGTACTTGTTAGTGATATCCAGAGCCTCTCTCTCATATGTATTTATTATTATGTGCTGTCCAGATGGACACTGTAAGTATATGAGTGGCTTTCACTTGAAAGAAAGCCAAGAGATCAGATTTGAAAGCAACTTTTGAATTTGTTCAATTTTCTGTCTTTAATCTCCTTTTTTTCTTTCCCATTGTTCATTTCTCTGCCCACTTAATTAAAATCTAGGTCCCTTCAGAGAAGATCCTCAGAGCTGGGAAAATTTTACGAAATGCTATCCTCTCCCGAGCACCTCACATGATCAGAGATCGCAAATACCACCTAAAGACTTACAGGTTTGTGAACTGCCAAGTTCCAATGAAGATCCACTAAAGTGTGTCACAGATATTACTGTGTAGCCAACCTCTCACTTACAATAAATATTTTTCTGAATGCCTACATATCTTCCAAGCAGAGCTCTAGGACAGAGCAACAGGGCTTGATCCTAGTGCACCAGGTTTACAGGGGGCTAGCAGCACTTCCAGTCATTAGCATGCCAGGGTGACTTTCTTTCACATTCTTTCCCCTACTCCTGCTCACACATGCCTTCTAAGGTTTCAGTCTTCCCAGCAGAGATCTCTCACAATGTTCCTGAATTTTTGTCTTTTGTCCCAAGTCTAATTTTTCATGCTTGTTTTGGGCATTAAAAACAAACAAAACTCACCTTTTTAGTGCTTTGCTTAAGGCTTCTTAAAGTCTTCTTAAGGAGCAACTTGTGGCAGAGTTGATAGAATGCTGGTCTCAGAGTTAGGAAAATGATCTTTCTTTGTTCAAATCTGGCCTCAGATACTTTTTGTGTGACCTTGTGCAAATTATTTAATCCTGTTTACCTCGGTTTCTTCATCTGTAAAATGAGCTGGAGAAAGAAATTGTAAACTACTCCAGTATCTCTGCCAAGAAAATCCCAAATGGGGTCAGTAGAGTTGTACATGACTAAACAGAAACATGGCTGCTCAGACCTAATTCTTGAGCTAATTTGCTTTTAAATTAATTCTCTTGGGCTGAAGACTGCAAAGACCTTAACTTGTCTAGCTAACCATCCCTTTACATTTAAAATATAGATAGGATCTTTTATTATAGTTTTAAACAATGCCAAACTATTCATTCACAAAGCATATCTCTGTATATTTGGGCCATCATGATATTCCCCAAATCTCACATGGCTGAAAGGGCTTCACCTGATTTGTAATTTATTTTCCTGATTTAAAGCGAGTGATTATGCTTTCCTATATTTTCTGCTCATCCCCAGGAGAGTTTGTTGGAATAAAACATTTTGGGGAAGAAGGAATGAAAACTGGAAGTCAGAGATCACAATATATTTTTTCCCTGTCGTCTTTAAGGTTGTAAGCTCCTGGAGTGCAGAAATTATGCCTTCTCTTTATTAACAATGCAAATGGGAAGAAAGTGAGCTCAGGCGACTTAGTTGCTCTTCCCTTAGTTTTTTGACATCTCTCTCCATAGTACCAATACATCTAACCCTATCACCTCAGTTGCTTGCCTCCACTATTCTCACTACTACAGAAGGAAAGAAATAAGTAGCTTAGGGTTTCTCCTCCCCTCCAGAGTCACCATGATAGCAGCAGAAGGTTTCCTGTGAGTTGAGAGACAGCTAGAGCATTCATCTCTTCACTAGCAACCATTCCTGTGTTTTTATGAAGGTAAATGTTGCTGGTGATGAGGAACAGGGAGAGACTGGGGGGAAAGTGAACAAAGAGCTTCATGGCACACACCCATTTGCTCTTATTCCAGGACCTGGCAGAGAGTATCGTAAGTCTTTCACTATTCCAACTAATCCAGTCTCAAATACTTAGTAATTATATGACCCTGGACAAGTCACTTAGTTTTTTCTATTGTAAAATGGACTTAATGATAGCATCTGCCTCCCAGAGTTGTTGTGGGGACCGTTATGAACAAGTATTTGTAAATCACTTAGAACAGTGGCTGGCACACAGCAGATACTTAGCATGTTTTCTTCCTTCTGTTGCATAGTCCCATAGTCTCTGGTCCCCACATTGTGTCCCCACATTAATTACCAATGGATAGAGGATTGTTTATATGAATAGGAGAGAGATCATCTCAATGTATTTGATTTAAACTACTTGAGGAATGGTGCTGTTTGTATCTCATTTTATCTTTGTGTCTACAATGCTGAATTAAATGTCCTGAATACATTAGATAGTTAACAATGCTTTTTTGAATTGAATTTATTTTTTAAAAAAGCATAAGAAATACCTTGAGAACTATGTAGGTCTCATTTTGCAGAGATGGAAGCATAATCCAGGTATTTTTAACTCATTTTGTATCATGGAACCCTTATCTGCTGAATCCTTTTTCAGGCTTCCCTTTTCAGAATAATTTTTTTTCACATCAAATAGCATTTATTGAGCACCTATTATATGCTAGATATCGTACTAGTTACATATATACATCCAAAGCAAAGCAAATCAACTAATGAATTTATCTCAGGAAGCATTTCTCAATCACTTACTATATGCAGATTGTTGTGCTCAGGAGTCCAGGAGAATGCAGAGTTAAGCTCCTCTTCTATACAGATGATATTGTAAAAGAGTAAAATAGATGCCATTTTCTTTTTTTGTTTTAATGGTATTTTATTTTTTCAAATACATGTAAAGATAATTTTCAATATTCATTTTTGTAAGACATTGCGTTTCAAATTTTCCTCCTTTCATCCTTTATCTCTTCCTTCAAGACAGAAAACAATCTGATATGGGTTAAATATGTGCAGTCTTTTTAAACATATTTCCATACAGAATAATCTTTTTAAATTCATAAAATACAAAATTTCAAAATACAAATTCAAAAGGAAATCACTTATCCTAAAATTGTGGTTCAACTGTTTTAGTCCTATCTGACTCTTAGGACTCCATTTTTTTTTTTTTTTGCAAGATACTGGAGTGGTTTACCATTTACTCCTCCAGCTCATTTTACAGATGAGGAAACTGAGGCAAAGAGTTATACAGCTAGTGTCTGGGGCCAAATTTGAATTCACTAGTTTGCATTTTATCTACTATTGTCAATATATATTAAACAAGCAGACCAACAAACAAAAAACAAAAACAAGTTCATGAATTCCTCCCACTCCCCAGTACGAACCCCTGGTATAATAAAATAATCACAGGAGGTGAACCCCACACAAGAGGCGGGGCTTATCTCCTTTCTCAAACCTATAGATATTTTAAAGATTCTAGGTCCTCTGTACCTCTTCTCATCATTTTAGATGCTTAATTGCCTCTAATGCCTGTTAATACAATTAACCTTCCCAAGAATCACTCTCTAGATATGATCTGCTTCTGTAGTACCGACAGTTTCTAAGGAAATTCATAAAGCTATATAGAGTGCTATGGCTAGAAAGAACTTCAGAGAACATCTTGAACAACCTTTTAATTTATTAAGATGATATACCTGGGAGCTAGAGAATCTTAATGATCCTCTAAAGGTCACGCACTAGTTACTGGCAAACACAAGAGAGCATTCTAACTGCCAGCTTAGCATTCTTTTCCTTAGTTCTGACCTGTTACATTCATAACCTTTTCCTGGAACTTTATCACAGATAATCAAAAGACCCTGGTGGGATCTTGGAACTAACCCATTCCCCTTAGGGAGTATAGTCCAGGAAGATCAATGAATCTCCTTTAGGTCTGCACATTTTCTAGTCACATCTAGTCAGTAGTCAATAAATATTTATTAAGCATCTCCCAAGTACTATTCACTATGCTAAGCACTGAAAATACAAAAACCAAAAACAGGAATACAATCTCCACCCTCAAGGAGCTTATGCCCTAATAGCAGAAAAAAAAAAGATACAAAAGGAAGCTGAAAAGCAAGTTGTTTAGGCTTGAAGGGCATGATAGAAAAGTTAGAACTGTACTAGAGTATTGCTGCCAAATGAGAAATTACTTGTACTGAAATTAGCTCCATGGGAGTTTGGGAGTTCATGGTTCCACTCTTTAATAAGATAGGCAAAAGACTGTGATGAGGTAGAGTACCAAGACGAATGGTATCTTGAAGGATGATGAGGTTTTTTCCAATAATGAGCTTCCTGAAGCATGATGAAGAATTCAGAATTGTCTCAGGACAATATATCACATCTCATTTCCAAGGCAAGCTTCCAAGCTTTCTTGAGATTTGCTTGTGATTTTTCAGTACAGATAGACAGTAGTGGGATATCCAAGTGCTTTCTGATCATCTCTTTCTGAACATCCTCTGGAATATCAGTAGGACCAGTATTCATTTTGGTCTCTCTTGACCAGTGATGGTAGAAAAGCCTGTGAGGTTCCTGTTAATCCCACAAGCAATCCCTGAATTTCTTTGCAATATTTTTGGGGGAAGCTAAGGAGATTGGCCCATTTTTAGTTCCTATTCACAAGGAAAGATATTCTAGGAATTAATGAGTAAATAAATGTACAGAAGCTGTTTGGAGCTCTTCTGATGAAAGATACTGTAGAAGTGGCAATTCTCATTACACTGAATTTTTTTTCAAAGTGATTTGCATCACCTCTAATTAGTTGTTTCTTCCAACATTCCCTCATGAGGAAGATAAGGAGTATTACTTGAAAACATAAACTGCTGCATAATCTTACTTGTATAGCATCTTTCATCTGAACAGCTCATGGGGCTCTGCAAACCTTCACTCTTTCATCCTAAGTCCTTCCAATTGAAGTCGATCTGCACTTTGGCCTCTTCTATTTTGCATAGAAGTTTACTAGGACTTGTCCAAATATCTGGTTTCTCTCTGCTGAACAATGAGCCTATCAGATAATACTGCTTTCTTTACTGTTCTTAAGCTTTAGAATGGAGTGGGTTTTTTGTGTTGTCTTTCTTAGCTTGTACTATTACTTTTGGAGGTTTCTCATAATTGCCTTGAGTCGGGAATGGGAAACTGTTGAGCAAGAGTTTCCAAAACTGACATACATCACACTGAATTTATCTGTACTAGTATTTTAAAGTGATAGAGGGAAGGGAAGGCAGGACCTTTTTTTAACCTGATTTTATTTTAACCTGATTTCTCCTTGTTTCTACTTATCAGGCCTACTTAATATTCCCCATAGGCAATATTGGGTACCTTATTTCTGTGTCTTTGCATTTGCTGTCTAACATCCCTGTGTCTGGAATGATCTGTCAATTCCTCACTGAGTAAGCATTTATTAAGCACATGCTATGTCCCCGACACCAATTAAGCACTGGAGATTTGGGGGAGAAAACAGAGAAGAAAGATAGGCAGTCCTAGCCTCCAAAGAATTCAGAATTTAATGGAATCTACCTTCTTTCTTCTGTCCCTTAAAATCCCTACCTTCCTTTAAGGCTCAAATCAAGTATCATCTCTAGCATGAGCCCTTTTTTGATTACTGTCCCTCACTATCACTCTGGGCCCATACAAGATCCAAATTCTTTTGCCGACATTCAAGGCAATAGAGAATTAACTCTCTTAGTATTTTGTATGTATATGTAAGGTATCCCAAAAGTCTTAGAGCAGTTTAAAGTTATTAACACTTATTATTAAATTATTTTAAAATATCACTGAAGTAATCAAAGGTTAAAACTGCATGAAGATCTTTGGAACCCTGGAACACTTGTGTATGCATGTCTAGAGATACACATATATACATGAATACACATACATATGTGTTTATACACACATCTAAGTGTATGCTCTAAATACATACATATGTGGGTATATGGTATATTTATATATCTCCATATATGTGCTTATATTCATACACATGTACTTAAAACATATGTATCTGTATGTCTGCATTTATGTTTGTATACATGTGTGCATACATGCTCCTAAATATTTAATGCTGGTTTACCTGTATAAATGCTATTTTCCTTTAATAGAAGATAAACTTGAGCATTATTATGCTTTTCTCTCAATTTCTAGTCCTTAGCGTAATACCAACAACATTTCGGGGGACAGGTGGTAAAAGAATCTACTCCTGTGATTTCATTGCTGTAAGTTTCTTGGTAATTCAGCAACTGTTTTTCAACTTATAGTACACATATTCGAAACTTTTCTGAGGTTCTGAGAAGAGAAGTAACTTTCCTTTGATCAAAAAGTCAGTACATGTTAGTGTCTAGCCTTGAACCGAAATTTTCCTAATTCTGAGGCCATGCGATGTCGCCCTTTCCCTTGTAACACTAGTTGCCTAATAAATGTTTGTTGAATGGTATTTAATTGATGGATTCATTTGTCTCCCCATAGGCAATGCTGTGTGGGAACAGAATTGGTCGACTGGATGATACAACAAACTCCATGTGTTCATTCCCGGGCCCAGGCTGTGGGCATGTGGCAAGTTCTATTAGAAGAAGGTGTTCTCAATCATGGTAAAATTAAAACTGAGTTACTGGAAAATACTGTAGCAAATTCCACCTTGTCTTTCAGAGTTTACATAGCTCTTCCTTCTCCAAAGGGAAAAAAAAAGAATTATGATTGCATTAGGGAATCAGCAGAACTAACATCTTCTTTTAGGAATACAAATTCAGCCACTGGATAATATTGATTGCTGAGTTCCATCATTATCCCTTCCTAACTCAGGAGGATAAATGAAAGGAAAATGAAATTGTAACCCAAGGGCATCAGTTCCAGTTATGTTTATTAGTTTGTATTCATGGTCCATTGATAGTGTGATTATATTGTGAGCATTGTACAGCCATTCTGATGTAGGACCAACTTTAGAGCATGAAATGTGCTGCTGGGCTGATGACATAAAAGTAGGTAATGAATTTAAAAGCTGCTTTTAAATGCAGCATTGTGTAAGAGAATCCATCTGTGGACCTACTGTATGACCTCATTGAAAATCATAAACCTTTTGTCAAAGAAACACATGCTACCCAGGGCTCCTATGCCCCTGTGATCCATTTTCAGGGACAATAGATATTTGGTGACTGGAGGAGAGGTGGTATTGCTTTGAGGTAGCAAAAATTTGTGCTAAGAAATTTTCAGTAAAGTGATCAAACATCGACTACATCCATTCAGCAACACCAAAGGGCCTGGGGAATGATTTGTAACCCTAATCTGTATTATCTGACAGTGCTGGAGTAACCTCAGGGTCTGAAATATGGCTAACATGTAGGTGATGAAGTCTCCCGGGCTCACTCTCACTCTGGGCCCATACAAGGTCTAAATTCTTTTGCCAACATTCAAGGCAGAAAGAATTTTTCCTCTTTTCTCAAGAGTTTGGACTGAGAGAATCCTCCACAGGGACCTTCTGTAATTTTTACTTGAAATTGTTTATACAAATGTAAAATACATTAACAATAAAAATTAAGGGAAAAAGTCTGCTCTGGAAGGAATAAGTACTTTAAAAAAATTATAGATCCTGGTTTAGGATCCTTTAAATAATGAATAAGCCCTGAATGGACAACTACACCTTTCGCTACCTTTCATATACCAAATGGAGAGTCGGTTCTTACTGGACAAAACTCATCAGTATCCTCAAAACTTGGCTACCAGTCATTCTTTTGCTTGACAGAATTTGGCCAGTGTTCCTAAAGGGAATTTTAGGGAAATCCCTTGAGAGAGGTGTGTCAGAATAGGATGTAGATGGTCCTCATGACTGCAAATAGGAGGTAATGCATTCCAGCTGCAAAACACTGGGCAAGGCAGACATCAGAAGGGTGTATCAGCTTCATCATTTAGCTGCCATTTGGTTCTGCTTGCTTGGGAAGTTTCGTTTGTTTTTATTGAATTGCAACAGCCACCCAGTGTGTCCCTGCACAGAGTGGGCAGGGTCTCTGAGTCAGGTGTGTAACGGGAGCTATCCTGTTCTTCCATGCTGCCCTTAGTGGACCAGGAACACCATTTCCAAGATAAATATTTGTTTTATCGATTTCTGGATGACGAGCATGAGGATGCCCCTTTGCCAACGGAGGAAGAAAAGAAGGAATGTGATGAGGAGCTGCAGGACACCATGCTGCTCCTGTCGCAGATGGGACCTGATGCACATATGAGGATGATCCTTCGGAAACCGTGAGTGAGAAAATTAGAATTGACCCATTTTAGGCTGTTACCTAAGCAGCCTGGGGGTGGGGGCCTCATAAGGTTTACTGAGTGGGAGGAAGTGTTTATTTCCAAAGCCCTGCCCTCCCTGACAGAACAAAGGAATATTCATGGGATTTGTTGCACACTAATCTGCTTTTCCTAAACCAGGCACCTTCAATTCACTTCTGACTTAGATGAAATTACAGAGATTCTTACTGGTTAGTTTGTGTACTGAATGCCTTAGGTCATCTAGTGTATCTGTGGGGTGTCCGGGACTGTCCCATTGCCAAGCTATAGCCAGTCCTTTCCTCACTAATGCTACCAGACTGAGAAAATCAGAATAGAATCGGTCATCTGCTTTCAGTCATTAAAAAAGACAACACCATGATTTATTTTTTTCTCTGCCTTATTAACTCCATTCGTTGCTCCTCCTATCCATTCCAGACAATCCAACCTAATCACCAACTATCTAGCAGGGTTTGGTTTGGGTTTTGGTCAATTCTGTGATTTCACCAATGTAAGGAAACTCATTCTACTGGGAGATCTGGCAACAGCTCAACAATTTGGAGTCAGAGAAAGTTGATAAGGAGCCTGGAGAGGCTAAAAAATTTTCCTAGAGTTGCACAATCCATTTATGTAAGAGGGAGAACCAGAACAGAGATATTCCTGAGCTATGAAGCTAACTTCTCTTTGCACTGTGCATCTCAGCATTAGGGCTGCATTATGCGTCGAAGATTAATTCATCCTTTAAGTCAATTAGCACACATTTTATTGAGAAATCCCATCATACTAATAGCTCCTATTCTCACAGCTCTTTACAACTTTAACAAAGCACATTCTTGCATTCTGCCTTGCCTCTTAACAGAGGGGGTTGAGATCCAAGTGAATGACAGAATGAGAGAGATGTTTTTGGACACAGCTCATATGAGGATTTGTTTTGCTTCACTATGCTTATTTATTTCAAGAATTTTGAATGAAGGTGTGGAATTAGGGAGGGAGAGTAGGGTTAATGATACAGTTGCCAACAGAAAAAAGAGAGAAAAGAAAAAAAAATGGGGGCATTGAAGCATTTTTAAAATATGCACAGAAAAGAATTGAAGGAATTTCAGAATTCGGAAGAATTAAAGGAAACCCAGACAAGTAGGACAGCTTTGAAATTATCATTGAAGATTTTTATAAAATAAAGATTAACATATAATCTTTTCTTCTTTATTTTTCTATGGAAATATTCTTTTTTAGTATTTGCTAATATTGGAATAAATAAAAATTAATTTTAAAACTACCTTTTAAACAATAGTTTTGTGAAACAATTAGAATAAGTACTATCATTTTACAAATGAGGAAACTGAGGCTCAGGGCTATAAGATGACTTGTCTTGCTTTCCATAGGCTACAAAATAGGGAGACAATTGTTTTACAACAAAGAATTCTGAATTTGGAGCCTGAAGACCTATATTCCGATCTATATTCTACTACTTGTATGTAACGTTGTAGATCTTGTATATATGTATGTATGTAATTTTGAATAAGTCATTTGGCCTGCCTGGACCTCACTAAAAAGTTTGGATTAGTACATCTTAGAGTCTCCAACAGCTCTAAAATCCTGTGAGTGAGAGCAATGGCATTTATATTCAGGTTGACTAGATTTTAAGTCTAATATTCATTTCACTATGCCATGCTACTTCTATCAGTCAAGTCACTCAAAAAACATGTATTAAATACCTACTATGTGCTAGACTCTGTGCAAAGAATATAAAGAAAGGTTAAAAAAAAAGTCTAAAGGAAAAAAGAGCATGCAAACATAAGTACAAACAAAGCATAATTAGGATAAATTGGGAAAAAAGCAACAGAAGAAATGAACTAGAATTCAGGGGAATCAGGAAAGGCTTCTGTTAGAAGGTTGGGTTTCAGCTGGGACTTGAAAGAGGCCAGAGAATCCAGGGAGCAGAAATGAAATGGGAGAGTGTTGCAGGTATGGGGAGAAATTAGAGAAAATGTTTGAAGTGAGGAGGAACAGCAAGGGTACCAGTTTGGTGTGTGGAGGTCTGTGAGCCAGATCATAGGTAGGTGGGATGTGGATGATGGGGCAAGGAGTGTATGTATATTAGGTATAAGAAAACTGGAAAGGTAGGGGTTGGGGCAGATTATGAAGGGCTTTGAAAACCAAAGAGAGGTTTATGTATCTGATCCCATTAGGAATAAGGAGCCAAGTAGGACAGCAACATAGTCAGACCTGAGTTTTAGAAAGACCACTTTCACAGATGGAATAAGAGTCTCTATGTAAGAAACAGCAGGAAAGGCATAAAGATTTCAAGGAAATAGAAGACTTTCTGTGAAGCCTTTCTTTCTTTCTTTTTTTTTTTTTTTTAAATTTTATTTAATAGTCTTTTATTTACAGGTTATATGCATGGGTAACTTTACAGCATTAACAATTGCCAAACCTCTTGTTCCAATTTTTCACCTCTTACCCCCCCACCCCCTCCCCCAGATGGCAGGATGACCAGGAGATGTTAAATATATTAAAATATAAATTAGATACACAATAAGTATACATGACCAAACCACTATTTTGCTGTACAAATAGAATCAGACTCTGAAATATTGTACAATTAGCTTGTGAAGGAAATCAAAAATGCAGGTGGGCATAAATATAGGGATTGGGAAATCAATGTAATGTTTTTTAGTCATCTCCCAGAGTTCTTTCTCTGGGCGTAGCTAGTTCAGTTCATTACTGCTCCATTGGAAATGATTTGGTTGATCTCATTTCTGAGGATGGCCAGGTCCATCAGAACTGGTCATCATATAGTATTGTTGTTGAAGTATATAATGATCTCCTGGTCCTGCTCATTTCACTCAGCATCAGTTCGTGTAAGTCTCTCCAGGCCTTTCTGAAATTATCCTGTTGGTCATTTCTTACAGAACAATAATATTCATATACCACAATTTATTCAGCCATTCTCCAACTGATGGACATCCACTCAGTTTCCAGTTTCTAGCCACTACAAAGAGGGTTGCCACAAACATTCGTGCACATACAGGTCCCTTTCCCTTCTTTATGATGTGAAGCCTTTCTTGATCCTTCCAGCTAGAAGTGATCCTCCCTCTTTGAATTTTTTAGGTGCCTCTGTTTGACATTTCCTAATTACTTAATCATTTTCTAATTCTTCATTACAGTTATTTGTTTCTTAAGGGTAGGGAGGTGTAATTTTTCTTTTCACCTTTCTAACCTCAGTGCTTTGCACAAAGTAGGCACTCAATAAATTCTTGTTGAATTTAATTAAGCTGTGTTCTACTTAGGGATGATTTGGCAAATTGTTCTGAAGCTATCCACATACAGGCAGATGTTTTCCTGCTAAAAGTGAAATCATCTCTCCACCCTAAAACTAGTGCCAGCCAGATGTAAAAGTTGTCACTGAATCACTAGTCTGGCCTACAGTTATTATTGGTGTGTCCCAGACTAGGCTACTGAACTGTATTCTTCATATATTCCCTGAGCTCAATCCAAGAATGATCTATTCCTCAGACCAACTATCTAAATACTGTCTTTATGAGACTCTTCATTTCCCTCCTTCCAATTAATCATACCCCAAACTACCAAAATGATTTATCTATTTACCAGAAAGATGCAGCATAAAGAACTGACTCATCAGGAGGACTTGGTCTCAAGGCATCTGTGATACATACATACGTACTGCCTTAGGTCAGTAGTATAGGGAAATTATATGACCGACCATAAGCTACTTAGTAGAGCTGATTTGCACTTCCTCATTGGAAATTCCAACTATCTAGGGCATCATAGATCTGATCCTTTCCACAAATATATTTACATACATATATGTGTGCATGTTTATATTTGTATATATTTTAATATGTATCTAAGTGTATATATTTATGTGTGTGTATGTGCCTATGTTATTCCCATTATATCTCCTATCAGAACTTTCTATAAACTCCATGTCATCTTCTAGATCAATGACATCAAATTTACTTAGATAGAGATCCCTGCAGTTGGCATGTTGAATTAAAAAACCACAAAGTAACATTATCTGTGTTACATTTTCATTTATCTTGTTAAGCATTTCTTAATTACATTTTAATTTGATTCCAGACACACTGGGGAATTTTATGAACTTCTTGGGGATTGCTCAAAACTGTGGACTTCAGGTTAGCTATTTCTGCTCTAAATCATCTTTATTTCCCTTTCCATGAGCTCCAAAGGGCCTCTTTCACTTATTACTATTGCATCACTCAAAAAAAAAATGCCTTCTGTTGTAGTAAGTTTTCTTTATCCTTCTTCCAACTCTGTCTTTGCTTGTCCAGGATTTCTTACACATTGGGGATATTTTCCTTCCTTCTTCCCATCATCATGCTATAGCTAAAACTCACCTTTTAAATATATGTATGTATGTGTATGTGTACAGGCCTTCCCAGTGACTTACCAACCTAGACTTGTGAAAGCTTCATGATGATCAAAGGCCCTCTGATTTCATTTTAGTTCCCCAGTGCAAATGACAGGCCCACATCTTAAGAGTTGGTTTATGAATTGCTAAGTTCCCCTTATCCCTAAATTCAATCCCTGGCCATCAGCTCTCTGGCGCTGAGCTTCTCTGAACATAGGTTGGTCTTCATGTGGAAGCATGTGGCTGAGCCCATAAAGCCATTCCAACCTGGAAGAACTTTCCAGTGCTTATGCTCCTTTTCATAACCTTTCAAGCCAAGTCAACAAGCCTTTATAAAACATCTAATTTGTGTCAGGGACTGTGCCAAGTGCTGAGGGTACAAACAAAGGCAAAAAACAGTCCTTGCTCTCAAAAAGCTCACAGCCTAATACAAAAGGCAAAATGTAAACAAGTATGTACAAGCAACTAAATAAACATGCATATCTGTGCATATGTACACGTGTGTGCGCATGTAAAATCCAAGGTTACCTTCATGGCATGAAAGTAGAATGTTATTTAAAGCCATAATGAAGGTGGAGGCTGTTGGAGCTTTGTTCCAGCATGAGATAAGGGAATGTTTTTACCTGAGAGTGGGAAAACTTAAAAGGCTAATGATAAGAGACTGCATTCCTTTAGGGGAGAAGGCAAGAATGGGACTTTACAAAGTGGTAGGGTAGAACCAGGACCTAGTGGTGATGTAGTCAGTGAAAAGGTAGTTAGAGTAGGAGTGAGAGCTCACACCTGGGGGGGAATAGCATGACTGTCTCTCTAGGTTACCTGGGCAAAGACCAAAACTAGTTTGACCTAGACTCTAAGCCAGCCTACGGTGGGGAAAGAAGGCCTGGTGATCTAGGCCCTAAGTTCAGACAGTGAGAGACTCTCCAGGTGCTATTTCGTAGGGAGAGTGAACAGCCCAGAGACATAGGTAGAATTCCCCACCTCCTTCCTTCCCAAGATCACCCTATAAGCCATGTGTATGTTAATATGTATGTGTGCATGTGTGTGTGCATGTATGTCTATGTGTATATCTGTTTAGGAAGAGGAGTTTAGAATGGTGCACAATGGAAGGGAGAAAGTATTTCAGTTTTTACCAGAGGACTGTGCCTCTGAATCTCTCCATACATCTCTTTCCTTGAAAGTTTTGTCTTATCCTTAGTATTCTAACTTTTTCTTCAAGGATGGGAGTTGAGCAGAAGGATTAAATTAAAAATTTATTAGATAGGCCTATTATGGAAAGGAAGTTATATAGCAAAGGTTATGTTTCTGTAGGGGACAAAAGTTGGGTCACCTTAAGGAGGTGAAAATATTTCCTAGGCTAGGAGCTTGCTTCAGCCTCCCAGCAGACTACCCTAGAAGAAATGGATTGGTTGTACTTCAGAAGGCAAAGCAGAAGAGGGAAACAATCCCTGAACATAGTTTAGCTGGCTCTTGGACAATAGAAAGACAGACCTCTTTTGATCCAATACTCTAGCTTTCCTGACTGGTAGTCCTACCAGATCTTACAGTCCACTGGTGGAGACTCCAAGGACACCTCCACATCTCCAGTGATACAGAAATAGAACCTTTACTATCATTAGTGAAGAATACATATAATTTCAAAATTCTATTTTGTCCAATTGTTTCAGTCTCTTTCTCAAATATTCCTTCTTACATGTAATTAGATGAGAGGATTTGATTTTTAGTACTTTATTTCTCTTGTTCAATGTCAACTAAAAATTATATATGTATGTGTGTACATGTATGTTTGTATACACACATACATATATAATAAAATATACACACACATATAAAATTTGCTTCTGTGTCTGTATCTATCTGAGGCAGCTAAATGGAGCAATGGATAAAGTACTGGGCCTGGAGCCTAGAAGTCTCATAACTTCAAGTTTGGCCTTCATTACTTACTATGTAACTTTGGGCAAATCACTTAACTGTTTACCACAGTTTGCTCATTTGTAAAGTGAGTTAGAAAATGAAATGGCAAACCACTTCAATATCCTTGCCAAGAAAACCCCAAATAGAGTCATAAAGTGTTGAACCCAACAAAAATGACTGCACAACAATGATCTCCCTCTCTCCCTCCCTCCCTCTCTCCCTTCCCTCACACTTTCTCTCTCTCTCTCTCTCTCTCTCTCTCTCTCTCTCTCTTTCCATATATATATATATATATATATATATAATGTATATATATTATATATATATCTCTAAATGCTACCTATGTTTTTTTAAATTTCTATAGGTCATCTAATATATGATATAGACTGAGTCACATATCTCAGAATACTTCAATTCAAAGGAACTTTAAAGATCATGAAAGCTGAGCCCACTTTCACATAAGTAAACATAGTCCAATTGAAATAAAGGGAACTCCCTAGGTTTCATAGATGGGGTTAAAATTCATTTATTCTGAATTCAACGAAAACTTTCACCATTTCCTGCATCTTTCTTAACTCTATGACATGAATTTCTTTGAATTTAACTAAGTTAGTCCTCAGGCAGATCCAAAGTAGTCCAATATTTTAATCATTTATCTCGTTAGTAGAACTTGATAGAATTTGTACTACATTAGTAGCATTAATATTTACAGGAACTACAGTTAATCTCACCACTTCAACGTAGCATAGAAATATTAGTATTTTTAAATAAATGCATTGAGAAATTTAATGACATGCCCCTAACATTATGCAAAGAAATAGACTTAGACTACTAGAGAGAATTGGCCTTTTGTACCAATCTGTGTTTGGTCATTGTAACCAAAAACCTTTGGATATATCTAATATAGGCTGATAAAATATACTGATTACCATTAATTTTTTATAAAACCCCTTTGCATCCAAAAGATTCTTCAATAACAGTTGCTTTTGGATTCAATTTTAATTGTTACCAGTCAAAAATCTAGATTTCACCAATTTTCTAAAGTTCTGATTTGGGACATTTTGTGAATTTTCTACATCCACATTCCATATACAACATTGAAAGCAATAGAGTTTTACTGGCCTTTATAACTTTGATTCAGCAGTTTCAGATGTACTTATTGTATTGATGATTCCAAGGAAGCTGGAAGTGCCCAAAAAAGAGAATGCTTTATAAAGCTGTATCTATTAAGCACCTAAGATTTCAATCTACATATTCAGATACTTGTTTACATGTAGTCACATTGGTTGTTGAACCAAACAAAATGATCCCTAAAAAAAACCAAACAACTTTTGTTTATTAGAAAGAATAATTTCTTCAGACGTTCTAAGTTATTTATTTGTATATACCTAATTTATTTCCTTTATGAGGAATGAAAATTGATCAAATTCAGCTAGAAGCATCAACACTCTATCATTACTTTTTTCTAGCTAAGCCACATTGAATATTTCACTGCTGACCCTGAAAACATAAGACATCCTTAAAAGTCTTGGCAAGACTGACCATTTTGTTGTCCAGCCATTGAGGACATAACAAGGTAGCAGATACATTGACTCTATGACCTGAGCAGGACCCTCGAATTTTTCAACCCAGCACAGCTGCATTTTACAATAGTCACCACTGCCAGAGAGGTTGCAGAACTCTGATAATTACTAGGAAAGAAATAACACAATATTCTTTGATGAGAAGATTACTTTGAGAATTTGATTGTATAATGAAGATGTTGCTTTGAAAGGTACTTCCTATTGTTCTGAATCTGAGACTCGCGAGCAAAAAAAAAAGTGTCACTTGTTTTGACAGGCTACTTAGAAAAATTCTCTGTTTATTACATTAACTGCAGCATTTTATCTGTCAAACTATGAAAGAATGTCCTATAGTTTAAAAAACAGAATAGAGCTTCAGGGGATTTTTTTTGGCATGCTCTTGTTGCTATTGGTATTGGAAAAAAACACATACATTTTGAATGTAAAATTAGCTTTTTGTGCCATGGCTGACAGAGTGGTTCACAATGCCCCATTTTGCAGGTGCAGACCTGGAGGATGTTTGAGGGCAAACGCTAGAGAACGATGACAGTTTGATCATGCAGCTGTTATATCCCTGAGTCAGAGGAATAATCCTAAAAATGGACCCTTGAATTTTATAGTTTTTATTTTCCATTATTTATAGACTGTGGGAGGTTACCTTATACAAAGTTGATGAAAACAAGGCTTCTTATCCAAGAAACTTATTTAGTTGTTGTTGTTTTTTTTAAAAAATTACTTTGGGAAAAAGACATGGGTGGAGTGGAAATAAATGAATATGTGGGGTGACAACATTTTCAGAGTCATAAGTAGAAGCCCAGCTGGAAGAAGGATGCTTAAAGAAGGAAATAGAGAAAATACTGTTTGCTCACCTCATCACTTAAGTGAAATTGCCCTCTCCAGTATTACCAGCGACCTCTTTGATTGCTAAATTGAGGAGTCTTGTCTCAGTCCTCAACCCCTTGATTTCTTTGCAGAACTTAACACCTCAACTCCTCCCCCTGGGAGAGTCTCCATTCTGGGGATGTTGTGACACTGTTCTTTTGAGCTTCCCCTCCATAAAAGACAGATCCTCCTCAATCTCTTTGCATGACTTGTCAGCCTATAACTGTAGACATTCCTGAAGGTACCTCAGTTCCCCTTTGCCTCATTCACTTGCTAAGCTTATGAGCTTCCATGGAGTTAGTTACCCTCTCTCTGATAGTGACTCCCTGATCTCTCTATCTGGCTCTACTTTCTCTCCTGAGTTCCAGTTCCACACCATCACCTGCCTATTTGACATTTTGAACTAGACGTCCTAGAGATATCTCAAACTCAGCATGTCAAAAAAAGAACTTGTTATTTTTCCTCTAGAATATATTCCTCTATGGGAACAATGACCTACTCTTTTATTTTCACCTCTCTTTTCCAAACTTCCCTACTGATTTGAAAGTGCTACCATCCTTTTAGTCACTGAAGTTTATAACTGCACATCTAATCAGCCACCTCCACAACATCTCATCCTTGTAACTGCCACTCTACTTAAGACCTCACTACCTCTCAATGACTATTGCAATCATCTCCCACTAATCCTATCTTCCACCATTCTAATTCATTTGTACACATTGAGAGGTCTGACAATTGTCAGTCTCTTTCCTCATAAACTCCAACACCTCTGTTTTACTTCCAGGATTAAACATAACCTCCTTTGTTTAACATTTCAAACCCTTCATAATCTGTCTTCAGTTTATAATTCACACATCACTCCCCTTTAAATATTCTATGTTTTAGTCAAATTGGACTTTTTAACTGTTCTACATAAATGATACACCATTTCTCATTGTTTTGCCTTTCCATTTTCTGCTCTACATGCCTGAAATGATACATGCCTTCTCCTTATTTCACATCTTAGAATCCCTTCTGTCCTTTAAGACAATACCTAAGCAGTACCCTTTCTACAAGGCTTTTCCTGGTGTTCTCAGCTGCTAGAGACTCAGCCCTGACAAAATCACCTTCTTTAAATTTTGTAATTTTCAAATAAATGTATACATTTCTATCCCTATAAAAATGTAACACCCTTAAGGTGGTGACTTGTCTACTTTTGAAGTTGTATCATCATGATATAGCATAATTAGCATATTAACAGCATCTAATCAATTTATGATCACTGGATAATTGCACAAGACACCCATCATTGTTCCTAAAAGTCCAGTGAAGCTAAACTCTCTTCTCTGTGCAGTTTTTAAGTTCTACTTGGTAGCACTGGGATAAGAAGCTCTGTCTACTCTAGGGCTAAGATTCTATAATTCTAAAAGAACTGGTGTTAAGAAATAGGCAAAAGAGAAATTTGTTCCAAACAAGGGAGAAGAAAGTAAAACAACATGAGAGAAGAACAAAATTGTGGTCAGTTGTGAATTTTTTTTGAATATTTGACCTAAAACTGGAGAATTTGAGTTTATTAATTTGTTAAATTAGTATTACATGTTGTTGATTAAGAGATTAGAGAAGAACTAACCATAGATAAAGGCCAGGTATTTCACACCAAGAGCAGATTTTCTACTCAGCTAAGGATGTTCTCTCTAGTACTTCATTTAATGGCAAGTAAGTACTAACAACGAAGCCTCATTTAAAGGCCTGATAGAAAGGTGTGTTGAGGTGTGCTGAGAAGCAATTGTTAAATTTTCAAAGTAAGCACTTACAGAATTACAGAAATCCACAATAGCTACAAGTCAGGGCTTGATTTATTGTTTTGTTGATTGTCTAGAGTTAAGAAAGTGATGGAGAAAATGTTAATAATGCCTGTTAATCTTAAAAGTATGTCATGAAGCACATTGTTCTACTCTTAGGCTGTTAAACATTTACTAGCACACCCCTGCCTGAAAGTGAATCTGTTTTTAAAGAGCTTTATTTTAGGTCAGGATGTTTCTGAAGGTACAAACTTTAAAATCCAGATAACAGTAGGATCATATGCTCTCCGACATCCTAAAGCCAATAGTGCTTAGTATTATGACTTTTCAATCTTTCCTCCAAAAAACCAAAAAGCAAGAAGAAAAATTAACTGCCAGAAGGCACTTTTTGTTAAATATGTCCTTCCATTTACTACATAATAGATGTTAAGAAGTAAAATACCTTACAAATATTATCCCATTTGATCCTTACAATCAACCTGAGAGGTAACTATTATTATCATTATTTTGCAAATAAGAAAACTGAGACAAACAAAATTTAAGAGACTTGGCCAGGGTCACAAAGCTAATAAGTTTCTAAAGCTGTGTTTAACTCTGGTCTTTCTGACTTGAACTAACTATGTCAGTTAGCTTTCTCTAATAATAATATACAATTATTATTATGTTCATTTTATAGATGAAGAAACTTTAGCACAGTAGGCACTTAATAAGTGTTTATTAGTTGATTGACTTTCACAAGTTCACAGAGGAGTCTAAGTAAGCTTCTTTATTCTTCTGTCAGTAGGAACTTCATGCCCTTCCTTTTTTATTAAAGTGGAAGCCAGTCTTGGATGTCAGGTGAGACAACCACTCAACAGAAGTGGGAAGATAGTGCATAATCAAGTGATTATCAGATTTAGGGAACATGGAGCACTCTGTCTTACTTTTGATTTTTTGTGAGTTATACCTATATCCACTTCTAAAAGTGATATATAGTATAGGTTATCTTTGGTGAATTACAATAAATTTTGAAATAAATGAAGATGCCTACAAATATTTCAGGATCAAAATTTGAAATAGCTGATCCAGTGGAAATATCATTTGGGATCCTTTGTAGCTGGGAGATCTGAGACCAATCCTGTCTTAGTTGACTAGGAGTGTTCTAGCATAGAATTACTAGATTTAAAACACAGTTATCAAGGTTCACTTTGGCTGCCCTTTGCCCAGAGAAAGAATTCCAAACCCAACATGCCCAGTCATTCAGCCTCTGCTCCACCACCACCAATAAGTAACTAGGGATGCACTGATCAGGGTATTGGAACAAAACTGCCATCCTTTAACTTCTATTCATTGCTTATAGATCTGCCCTTTGGAACTGCACAGCATCAATCCAATTCTTCCAACTGAGAGTCCTACATATTTTGAAGACATATATCATTACCCTCTCCCCTCACCTTAGAACTTTTTTTTTCAGACTGGCATCTACAATAATCTCTCATACAATATAGTTTTGAATCCCTGGATCATTTTGGCAGCTGATAGCCCTCTTCTACTTCTAGCTCTTAGAAGAGAACACAATGGTGGCAAATGTGGAATCACCATTGCAGAGGATACTAAAACTGTTACCTGTTTTGTTTTGAATCTGACACTTCTTTTAATGAATTCTGGTTGGCATTAGTGTTTTGAAAGTTAAAATCACATTGTTGACTCCTAAAGACAGTACACCAAAATCTCTATTTTTTTTAACTGAACTGTTTTTAATTCCTATATTCTATATCATGGCACTGTGTGATAGATTTTTTAAAATTTGTGTTGGACTTCACATTTATTCATACTAAATATTATTTTATTAAGCTTAGCCCCAAATTATAGCCTGCCAAGATCTTTGTGAATTCTGTGTCCATCATTAAAAGTACTAGTTGTCAGAGAAGCAGTTATTATTATATAAAGCCTTTTACAAATATTATTTTGTTTTAACCTAACAAAAACCCTAATAGATTGATGCTATTATTACCCCCATTTTGTAGATAAATAAACTGAGTTTAAGTGACTTGCTCTGGGTAAAATACATTGTAAGGGTTGGAGACCAGGTTTGAATTCAGGTTTTCCAAACTCTTTCCATTACACCACCTAACTGCCTAGATAAAGAGAAATGGCTTCAGATTACAGAAGACATGGGTTGTAGTCCTGCCTTTCCAATTCATATACTGCCTTTGTGAATCTGCACAAGTCACTTAATCACTCATTGTCCTCCAGACCTAAAACAAGATTTCTTACTTTTTCTATGTATTATGGATCTCTTTGGCAAACTATAGACTTCCTCTTAGCATAGTGCTTTTAAATGCATAAAATAAAATACATAGGATTTTTAAGGAAATCATTTATAATGAAATAAAGATCCTTTTCCCAGCCAAGTCACAGAACCCCCAATACATTTATGGACCTTCTCAGGGTCCATGGAGTCCAGCTTAAAAACCCTTTCTCTGACTAAGTTCCAGAGAAGATGAAAATATATACTGATAGAGGAAGTTCCTCACCTTCTAGGTCTGACCATGTCATTCCATTTCTCAGTAAGCTCCAGTTTAACATTTAACCTGAAACTCAACCTATCTTTCTTGCCTTTTGCTAGACTGGCTTTCTAACCATTCCTCATATATGAAACACCATTTCTCATTGTCTCCAATGTGTGTGCCCTGCACAGTTCTGGCCAGAAACAAACAAAAAAAATTAACTGTCTCTCACAGCATTGTCATCAATAAATTTTCTATATGCTCCATTAACATAATCTTCCATGACTTTAATAAAAATATGGAACACAATAGGACTACAGATAGGGCTTTGTTTCAGATCTCTTAAGACCTCCTTTCAGGTTGATAGAAAGCTATTCATTTTATATTTTGGAACAATCCTTTCAACAAGTCCCAATTCTACCTAATTGTACTCTCATCTTACTCACATTTTTATGTCACATAGTTCTATTGCCACAGAGAATAATAAGACCAGGAAGAGTTCTCCATTTATATAGAGGCTTTAGAAGAACCTAGACAGAAAGAAATGTATTAATATTCTCACAGTCAACTGAATGTGGCAAATTAAAATTTCTTTTTTTGACTGATTCCTTGTCACTCTCCTTTTGTGGAACCCCTGAAGTCTAAATCCCAGAGCTTGCCTTTCACTGGCCCCTTTCAAACTTCTGAGTATTTTTTATTTTGACCTAGCTGCAAATTTTCTATCAGTTTTCACCTCCTGTTTTGGGTGCTTTTAGGGCAGCAGATAGATCCTGCAACTGTCAGCTCTTTAGTTTGTCTGACTGGTTATAGGTTGCAGGATTTTTTTTTTATCCACAATTCCTTACACAAGAACTTAGGTTTTTTTGGTCCCAAATCTTTCCATTATAGCATATTTTGTGCAAATTTTATTAGGGTCTAGTCAATATGTTCTCATAAGATATATCCTACTCTATTCCTTACAAGGGTTCATCATATCAATATCATAAATCCAGTATAATCATGGAAAACCCTTCTAATGCCTTTGGGCTATGATTTTATTTGTAAAATGAGTTTGCTAATATATGGCCATTGGAGTTATGACTCAGTTATAATTGCACTTATTGTTGCTATGTCCTAGGACAAGTCAATGATAATCTGGATTTTAGTTTGCTTTGCTGTAAAATTAGGAGTTTGGACTAGATGATCTCTAAAATTTCTTCTAGTCTAATTCCAACAACAGTAAGATGTTGTGGAAATACAATCAAACTTGAAATGATTATTTCTTTGCCTGAAAAATAGAATAATAATACCTTCCCTCCCTCCCTACAAAATAATGATAATTAAATGAAATGATGTAAGTAAGGGTGTTTTGTAAGTCATAAAACATTATGTAAATATGCCATTATTCTTATTATTTCTTCATAGGAATATCCAGGTACTGGGCAGAATATATATCAATATATTGTGAAGGATAATACAGGCCTGCTTCAGAGATATTCCAGGTTTGGTATCAGAATAACACATCTGCCTAATGTCAGTGACACTAGGGAAAACTGACATATCAGGCAGACATAAAAACCTTCTGTTGGCCATACTACTTCCTTCAGCTTCCATCCCATTTCTTTTCTTCCTCTTCACTGCAGAATTTGAAAAAAGTTGTCAGTTCCAATTATCTCAGAACTCTCTTCCCTTGTTTCTCTCCCGAAATTTCTTTCTCAAAAATTAGCATCTATAAAATGGGATAATAATAGCATCTACCTCCCAGGATTGTTGTGAGACTCAGATAAGATAATATCTATAAACTGCTTAGCACAGTGCATAGTAGATGTTATATGTTAATGTTATGCAATTGTGTTTAACTCTTCATGACCTTATTTGTTGTTTTATTGGAAAAACTACTAGACTGGCTTGCTATTTCTTTCTCTAGATCATTTTACCAATGAGGAAATTGAAGTAAACAGAGTTAAGTGACTTACCTAGGATCACCTGATTAGTGTCTGAGGCTAGATTTGAACTCAGAAAAATCAGCCTTCTTGACTCCAAGTGCCATCTGGCTGTCCCAGGTGTTATAGAAATGTTAGTGATGTTGCTGCTGATGGTAATGATAAACAAGTTTTCATTACTACTTTTCCTAAAGACTTTTCCCTCTGTTTTTCCACTTTTAAATACATCTTTCATACTGTTGCTACTACTATACTTCTCCTAATGCATCAATTTGATTACATGACTCTTTTGCTTTTCTTTCTCTAATGCTTATTAAATGACATTTGTGATCTTTGCCTGATTCCAGGGGCCTCCATAATCTGGTGCTATTCTGCCTTTCTAGGGTTCTCTCATATCATTTCCCTCTCATAGCCCTACTCTCTAAACTGGATTACTTCCACACATGCTCTGAACACTCATGCTTTCCCCGTGTTGTTCACTGTGCCCATTTATTTTAGAATCCACTTCAGATATTTTCTCTGCCATACAACCTCCCTTAATTCTCTTCCTGATAATTACTTTTCCTTTAAATATAGAGGTTGTTGTACAATTTCTCCAAGTACTTACATAATAACAAATCTTAGGGTTGACGTTTTTCTGTCTCATCTTCCTACTAGGCTATAAACTCCATGACAGCCAGGACTATATTTTATTTAAACTTCATGCCTCCTCCAGATCCTGAAAAACTGCTTGCCAACAGTAGGTGCTAAATAAATATTTGAAAGATTAGTATTAGCAGAAGAAAAATAGTAAGAATCCATTATATCTACAAAACACTTCCTCTGAGCATTTTTGGATATATGATGTTATATGTACATATATGTATTCAGGATCATGTAAAGAGACAATGACACTGTCTTGTCTAGAACTCATTTTCCTTTTCCCAATCTGATATTTAGTCTTAGAATCATGGAACTTAGAGCATTGTAATTCTAAGGGATTTTATAAGTCATCTAGTTCAGTCCTTTCATTTACAGATGAGGACTGAGGAAGAACAAGTTATTTTCCCAAGATAATTTGATGAAAGGTAGAGGAAAGATTAAAAGCCAGACTCTAGACTCCCCATTTAATATTCTTTCTAGTTATTTTAAAGAAAAGTCTGTTTGACTTTTCAAGCTTATGCCATCTTTAGCTTTAAAGGAGGATGTGTAGAATGAGTACTTTTTACTAAAAAGTTGTCAGACACATAAAATTAAAAAAATAAAACAAAACACTGGAAAACCCTAATTCACAAGCATCCATGACTCCAAGAGCCTGACCTGAGGAACTTAAGCACTAATGCCTATATGTGACAATGGAAACAATTTTACACACATATCTCACAAAGTTTCTGCCATTGACTACAGATTTGTGTATTCTGTGTTTTCCAATCTGTAAAGAAGGAATCAAGTTCTTTGTATAAGCTTCTCCAACAGCCCAGCAGGATATGGCTCTACTAAGTCATTGGATTCAGCTCATTATTCTGTTCCATTCCATTCCATTCAACTAGCAAACATTTAGGAACCTTTTATGAGCAAAGATTATAGGTAAGATGCCTTACTACATCTGATCAAAGCAAACATGCTTTTCTGAGCAAAGATAACCAAGAGACAGGCTAAGAACTGACTGGTAAGCCACGTGGAGTTGGAAAATGATCCTTTAAAAGCCTCGGACTACCTAATCCTTGAAATATTCCTTTTATTTTCCTTTCCTTATAAAGAAATTTGTTTTGCTTCTTCAAGATTATACTTGGTCATAAACGTAAATGAAGGATCATTAGAATGGTGAGAAGGATCAAATATGATACTGGGGAAGGGGAAGAAGGAAAGAAATGTAGAAGAGGGTTTGGTGTGGTGACATGCTCACATTCCCTTCAAGAGAAGTCAAAAAGGAGAGATCTAAATGCAGGCAATAAAGAATGCTCTTCCAGGCCTAGAAGAAAACCTGGAATTAAAAGTAGCAAAAGCAATTGATTCAGTAAAGGGCAAACGCATCATGGAAATCAGCATGAGGCACTTTATCCATGATTCTCAAAATGTCAGGCTTGTTCACAGGTGACCATTGTGTAAGTTGTAGCCTTTGTGGACAGCCCAGACTGGCCTTCTCATATATTTATATGAATTACTTCTTTGGATGTGTGTCTTATCCGCTGTACCCATGGAAACAAGGATACCAAAGGGTTGCTCTGAAGAACCTGGGCAAGCAGCCTTTTCCCCTACAGAGTTCACTAGGTAAAGCCCAAAATGGGGTGAGGGGCAAAGCAGAGAGAAAAAGAATGATAATGTTTGCCAGTACCATTCTGCCACTTAGGGGCTAGCTAAATCCCACATTTTAAACACGTTCTAACTACTGAGGATCTCTGTCTCTGACCTTGATAAATTCCTTGATAAAGCTGTATTTACCAGGAGCTTCCAATATCACCTGAGCCCTCCCAGCCTTTAATGTATAAACTGCTTCTCCATCCATCCCCATTTATTATCCTGTCTGTAACTAGACATTGCTGCCAGAATGCATCCCCTGCGGAAACTAGGCCTTCCCACAGCAGGATCTGACAAATCCACTTCAATGGGGCACCATGCAGGTTTGTTAAGAAGCAGAGATGCCTAATATCTCTCCCTGTGACATCTGGAGAAGGACAAGTAAAGACCAGCTACATCCATGGGCTGCCACTCAGAGAGTAGCTTGAGAGTCGATTCACTTGTCCAAACCTCGTAGGTTGCTCTTATGAAGGTACATGGGAGTTATCTCCTCCTGTTCAGGGCAGAGTGTTCCCTTTACTCTTGAAAGCCAAATTGCTTTCAGTCCTTGGGACCCTTTCATTACCTTTTGAACGAGCTGGTGCTGATTTGCAGAATGTGTGTTCTGCATAGCTTCTTAGTCCTTTCACACCTGCCCCCTCGGTTCTCCATAAAGTATGAAAGAGGGTTAATGCTGCTGTTTGCCAGGAGAAACTATCTTTTAAAGTATTACTTTGTTCAGTGATTACGATAGGAGGACACACTGCTTAAAATATTACTTGATGCTCTTGGGGGGAACCTAGATCAAGAAAAGTACCTGGATCTGATCAATGGAAAGTAGAGAGGGGTGAACGTTTTCTAAAACACTAGAGGGCATGACAGTACAGGTCCATGGGAGAGTTAGTCTTCAATACAGTTACTGGTCTTGTGGAAGCTGGTTTCTTTCTCCCTGTGTCTATAAGCCTATGTTTCTGGCTTTTATACTTGGGTATTGAATAGTGGGTACCAACAGCAAACAAAGAAGAGCTGATTTCTTTTGGTGGGAAGAGACCGGCTAATCCCCCTGATGCTTTGCCTGATTTTATTCCTATGACTTGTAGGAAATTTCAGTGTCCAACTGAATTGGTGCTAGAATAGGCAGGGAGTCAAGATCCCCTTTCTCTGCCCCAAGACTCTATTGTGAGTGCAAGTCTCTGCAGTTTGCTAAGCTGGGCAGAGAAACAAGCAAAGTCCTTTTTACTTTTAAATCATAACTTCTCTAATTACATTAAAACACTTGCCATGATATAACCGAAAAGACCACTGTCATCTGAACATGTTTTGAATGCTCTGGTTTTATTATTGAGCTAGCTATGCTTTAGATCCTGGTTTTGCATTTTGCAAGTTGCTTGGATCCCATGAGGAACTGGTAAGCTCTCTCTAGTTCAAAAATCTTATTTGTCTGTCTCTGCTTCAGCTGATCACTCAGTGTATGGATCTTATTTTTCATCCACATTAGGACATTTCTCCTTTGCTTACCCAATTAATTTTAGGATCTCATTTTTTTCATCATGTCATGCATTTATCTTAGGTATATTATGCCCTTGCTATATTATTATTATTATATTATAGTATATTATATAATACAGTCGATAGGAGGATATATGGAATGTACAGTTTTACAAAAAGTTGTTAGATATATAATTAGAAAAAAACTGGAAAGCCTAAATCTTAAGACTACTAAATTCTCTACTTGCAAAGCTATAGAATATGGTTTCTGTTAGAAAGCCATTTGAAATAGAGATTATAATAGGTTGTGGCCAGGGGTATCCTGGTTTGGCTTAAATGTAGGATGCATATGAGAGACAAAACTCTAGTGGCAAGATTAGGATTGAGTGTTGGGAGTATCTTGATATTTTGATACTAGGGATTTCATGTTTGATCTCATACACAATGGAAAACTATTAAAAAAAATAAAAATAAAAATAAAAATAAAATTAAAAAAAAAAAAAGGAAAACTATTGAAGCTTCTTGTCACAATTACATAATAAGAACTGGGCTTTTAAATATTCTGATTTTCCAAATTTACATAACCACTCTGTGTGACAATGGTGCCCTACTTATGTGTTGCATAGACCTTGACAATTCATTACATGTATCTTCACAAATAAGCAAGTTTAGAGACCACTCGGGTATTGCTGTTGTTAAGTGGTGCAAAGAAGAGAGTTCAAATCTATCCTCAGATACTCATTAGCTGTTTTTCCCTGAGCAAGTCATATAACCCTGTTTGCCTCCATTTCCTCATCTGTAAAATGAACTGGAGAAGGAAATGGTGAACTACTCCAGTGTCTCTGCCAAGAAATCCCCAAATAGGATCGCAAAGAGTCAGACACAAAGAAATGAAAACAATTCTCAAGTTAACTAGCCTAATCTGTGTGGCAATGGTGCCCCCACAAGTGTATTGAGTCTTTTGGTCTTTTATCACATGTGTCATATCATATTCATGATATATGCTTATTATGAACCTGCTGATTCAGGGACCACTCAGGTATATTTAGATTCATTCCCATGTGTGTTAGCAGTGACTGGATGATGATGCATGTTCCAAGTTCCCAGAGAGCCAGAACAGGTTTGGCCATTGGTATGTCATTCTGGGTAGTAGTGATTAATATCCTTCCAGAATAATTCTAGGAGTGCCCCATCCCAATGGGTATAGGTATCTACAAGCCCACAGTGAAGTAAAATCAATGTTGCTGTGATATTTCCTGTCTTTATTTCATTCATGGTACTTTAGTCTCTGCTCTGATTTACAGCATCACATGCTCATCTAAAAGAGCATTTAGTCATCTAGTCATTGCCTCTGATTTTATAGAGGAGGAAACTGAGGTCAGAAACTAGCCTTGCTTTAAGCTCACAAAACAGTCAGTGATAGAACTGAGATTTGAAAGTGAACTCACCCCAAATCCATTGGTCTTCCTGCTGCAGATCAGTGGGGTAAATATTTGAGTGTATTCAACTCAATGGTGAACATAAATTAAGCATCTAAAATGTGGAAAGTACCATATAAGGTACTGAGTATAAAGAGATGAAATGAGTCAAAGATTGTGCAACCAGAGCATAGAATCTAATGGAAGTGTATATATCTGTATACGGGGTGGGGAGGGGGAGCAGGAAAGAATATGGTAGCTGTAAGTTAGCATAATACAAGATAAATTGTTATAGGGACAAAGAAGAGATCCAGAAAAAAATGCTGAGGTAATTTGAGCCTATCATCAACAATTTTTTGGTGGAATCAAAAAATTGGAAAGAGGTGGATCTTTATCAATTGGTAAACTGTGATATAGAAATATAGCAGAATAGTCTTGTTGAATAAGCAATTACAAATATGATACATTCATTGAAACATAGGAGGATTTGTATGAATTGATGTTAGTGAAACTGAAGGAACAATGAAAATAATGACCACTGTAATTTAAATGAAAAGGTCACTAAAAGAAAACCAAACTTTCAGTAATTATAATAATAAGTCTTGGTCATAGAGAAGAGACGATGGAACTTATTTCCTTCCTCTTAGCAGAGAAGTAGGATCCTAAGCATAAGATGCTTTATAAATAGTATTGTCGTTTTAATTGTTTTTACTGCCTTTTTTTGCAAGAAAGGATCCCCCCTAACTCACAGGGTGAGGATAGTGGGCACTATAAATGTTAGCTGTTATTATTTCTTATTTTGATGTTGTTTATCTAGCTCAGGGCTTCTTAAACTTTTTTCCTAGACGCAACCCCTTTTAGCCTAAGAAATTTTATGTGACCTCAGATAGATGTATAAAATTGGTATACAAATCAAACATTTATTAATAATAAATCATAAATATATTATAAAACAATTCTTTTATATATGTATAATTTTGCCATTTTTAAAGATGAAAGCAAATTTGCATGTTAATGAAATGGATGTGTTTGTTTAGTTTTATATAAAGAACTAAATTTTGATGGAATATTTTATGCCTTTTATTGTTGCCAAATTTTTCAAGACCTCCCCATTCAGTTACGTGACCCCATATGGGATCATGACCCATAGTTTAAGAAGCTTTAATTTAGCTGACCCTGTGTTCAAGGCCATTAAGAAACCATTTAAAACTTCAAAAAAAACTTTAGACAAGATATTTATGGATACGTTACATCCAATCTCTCCTTTCAGAAGAAGGCTTTGAAATATTCCAATCACTTATTTCCCTTAAATATTATGTTACCAGTATATTATTCTATTTCCTTTTTTACATCTATGCAAACTGGCTATGGTCCTAATATGATACCTTTTCCCTGTGGTTATTTAGGCAGAGAGGTAGTATAGTGTATACGATGCTGTTTCATCTACCAGAAAAACATCAACATTTGCCTATCTCCAAAATTCATTACAGGAAGTCATTCAAGGATCCAGAGTTACTGTGCAAGGATATGAAGAGTCTCTATGACTTATAGTCTACCCGGGACTGTCTACAAAGTACAGTCTGACTTTAAAACTAATTTCTGGTCTTCATCTCTCTTAAATCTGGGTGGAGTTTCATCCAACATTAAAGTTACTTACTTCACTTTCATGCCAAGATAGACTTGTTTCCTCTAATAGTCACAGTTTTATTTCCTCTTTTCTCCTCCTTCCTGCCTTCTCTACTTTCCATCTCTACCCCCTCTAATAAACAGATGTCCTTCCAAAATCTTTTGGATAGAACATTTTATTGTAATGGACATTTGGGTGAGTACTTCAGGAAATGATTACAAGAAATTTAAAACACTCTAGTCTTAAAGGGGTCTAATTTTTTTTTTTTTCATTTTTAAATGTTCCCAAAAGTGGACTGAATTTTGTCAGTTTTCCCTTTCTTTTTCCATATTATACCATAACCCCTGACAAGAACTCTCATAACTAAAAGACAGGAAGCAGAAGGGGAAAGATTTGGGGGCTTATATAATCTACAAATTCTACCCCTGTACAGTTTTTAAACACCTGCTCTGATGAGCTGAAAAACCAGGTTATATTTCCAACTTTCAATAGGTCCCATTTTCCCTAAACACTGAATTTGTTAAATTATATCTTTCTCTTTCCATGATAGTTTCAGAGTATACTCACATTTTAGCAAAATCAGAGATTTAAAAACAATAATTGGAAGTTATAGTTTTTGTTGAAAAGTAAGATTTATTAATACAGTAGAATAAATGATGCAGGTAATCCATAAATCAATTAACAAACATTTATTAAGCATTTGGAAAGCTAGATGGTACAGAGGATAGATCACTAGGACTAAGGTCAGGAAAACTGGAGTCTTCAGACACTTACTGTGTGACCTTGTTTGCCTCAATTTCCTCATCTGTAAAATGAGCTGACATCGTGAAAGGTACTAGAAACAAAATTTACAAGGCATGGTGCTAGGTAATGGAGTTGTAAAGACAAAAGTGACATAGTTCCTGCCCTCAAAGATTTATATTTCAATGGTAGTGGGGACTATGGGCACACACATTTATAGAGTTGAGACCCAAAATACAAAGGTCACTTTAGAAAAGATTATACCTGTAGCTGGCGGGGATTAGGAAACACTTGATATAGAAGGTAAGATTTTAACTGAATTTTGAAGCCAACTATGAGTTCCAAAGGTTACTAGTGAGAAAGAGGGTCTTGGGGACCATCTGAGCAAAGATAAATAGGTTGGATGCAACAGTGGATAGGCCAGGATTGCTGAATTTCAGCGTATGAGGTGGGGAATAATATATAAAAACATTAGAAATGTAGGAAGAGACCAGGAGGTGAAGAGATTTAAAAGTCAAAGTTTTGTTTGATCCTACAGGCAATAGAAAGACACTAGAGTTTGGGGAAAAGGAGTTTGCTATAGTCGGACCTACTCTTCAGTAAAATCACTTGGTGGCAGCTGCATAGAGTATGATTTGAGGCAAGGAACTTTCAGTTAATAAACATTGGAAAAAGTGCTGACCTTGTGCCAAACATTGGGGCAATATCTCCCAAAACTCTGGTGATTTTATTTTTACCAGGAGATTTTCTCTCAGCTACCCAGTGAAGCAGGTAGTACAACTATTTTGAATTTTCACTTCACAGCTCAGGTTCAGTGAGGTCAATTAATATGTTCTAATACAAACAGCTGTTATACATCAAGAATCTGAACCCAAGGCCAGCATGTTTTTTAATTTTCTTCTTAGAGAATCCATCAATACTTTCAAGATGTTCCTTAAATACCTCCTTTTCCACAAAGCTTTTCCTGATGCTCCCAAATGCTAGTACTATCTTACTCAAGTTATTATTTATTTGTGTTTATTCACATTTTTACATATTTACATTTTTACATATTTATTCTGCATATGCTTATCTATTTATATTTTGTCTCCATCAACAGAATGGAAGCTTCTATAGAGTAGGGATTATTTCATTTAGTAAGTGACTATATGCTAAGCATTGTAGCATATAGTCACTTACTAAATGATCTTTGAATGATTATACTATGGATACCATGTGCCATTCTCTGAAAAAAGGAGGAAGAAAAAATTCCTCTATTTCTCCTTTTATATCTTCTGAATCCAAAATTATGCTTTCTCCCATCTGTCTCTAACCACAGAGAAAGTAATTAGTATCTAAATAACTGAGCAATGGATAGGACCAGTATAAAGCACTCAAAGTACCCTTTATTGATAATTTGAAGTAAATAGCTCAGTCAAATACTGAGCTATGGACAACTTTCCAGGATACAAAATAGCTTTGGGTAAACAGCTCTTCTTTGTAGCATTGTTTACTATATGGATTATGTGAAACAGGTCTTAGGAGAACTGGGCTCTGCTCTTGGCTCTGCTGGGTACTAGATGTATGACTTTGGCAAGTCATTTACTCTAATTGCAAAAATCTGGAGGCTTGTGGTCATTCCCACCTTATCTTTGACCTTTCTGCAACTTATAAAAATTATTGTCCACCCTCCCCTATTGGAAATTCTCCAAGAGCATCAGCAACTTTCTTGATTCCTCTCCTATCTCTGACTACTCATTTACTGCATCCTTTTTTTCTTCACTGATCCCTTTGTGTCATTATTTCACAAATCCATCCTTGACCGGATTTTTTCTATTGATTGTTTAATTTCATTTTTTATGTTTCCCCTTTTATAAATCTCTACTTTCAGTCTCTTGAATATTCAGCTCTGCAAAACTCTATTCTGGGTCCCAATTTCTATTTAGAGTCCCAGAGTCTTATCTCTATGTGTGCCAACAGTTTATAACATTTACCTAAATGCCCTTCAGCATATTAGATTCAAAACATCATCTTTTCCCCTAACCCCATTTCTCTTTCTAACCTTAGTAGCTCTGTTTATGGTGTCTTTGGCTCCACAATTCACCCAGTCTTCTGTCTTCTTGAACTTAATCTTGACTCTTTCTTCTCACTCACCTATCATATCTATTGTGTTAATTACCTCTACAGCATCTTTTCTTTTTTGTTTTATTTCCCTCTATTACTGCCCTACTTACAAGTTCTTATCATCACACACAGATTTTCTCTGTCCCATCTATCCCACTTCCAAATTATCTTTCATATCACTACTGAAATATGATTTCTTAAGCATACATCTTGTCATTTCACTGCTTTAACTGTTGCCTCTCAGATAAAATATGAAGTCCACTGCCTGATATTCAAGGTCTTCCCCAATCAGATAACCTTACCTTGGTCCATACTTTTCTCCTCTACACGTTTTATATTACAACCAAAGGGTACCATTTCCTCTGCCCCTCAAATATGGACTGTACTTATACACCTCTGTAATTTTTTTTTCACAGTATTCTCAATACCTAGAATACCTTCTGTGCATATCTTTACCCACTTTTAAAGCCCAACTCAAATACCACCTTTTCTAGCAAGCCTTCCTTGATTATCCTTTTCCCTTTTGCTTTGTAACTCCACAATAAATTTATCTTATAATATCTTCTGTGATTGTTGTTTAGCCATTTCAGTTATATCCAACCATTTGTGACCCTATTTGGGGTTTTCTTGGCAAAAATATTGGATTGGTTTTCCATTTCCTTCTCCAATTGATTCAATGGATCCATTTTGTCAGGCAGTCAGAAGTTAAGAAAATTGCCAGGATCACATAGCTAGGAATAATGCATTAATGTTGTTAGGAAGGTGTTCCCCATTTTTACAGATAATAAAACTGAGGTTATGAAGTAACTTGCCCAGGTTTACACAGTTAAGTATTGGAGATTCAATAAAATAATATGTACATACATTGCTTTGCAAACCTCAAAATGCCATTTAGTTACTAGTTGCTATTAATTATTTCTTTTATTGGTAAAATATTTGAACATGCAATTCCTTTGTTAGTAGTTTAGTAGCCTCTGCCCATTTTGAAGGACAATGCATCTTTGAAGTCTTAAGAGTAAATCTGTATGTCCATTTCATCCAAACATACATACACACACGTACATGTTATAAGGAAATCTTCCTGCCAAACTTTAGAAGGCACAAGCCAGAAATCCCACAACCTGAATTATATTCTTTACTCTTAGAGATTTAATTCTGGCCCTTCCTTTCTCCAATTTAATTCCTTCTTTCCTCCATGGCATCACACCCCACAGAGGTATGAATGAGACTTGGTTGCTGCTTTTGCTCTTAGAAAGGTTTCTAGTCTGGTTTCCTTGTTATTTGCAGCTAATGTAGAGAAGGGGAGCAGCAGGGTTGCTCCTTGTACTGAAGAACCATAATCCTATTACACCTACCTTGAATCTTTCACATTAGCTGCCTTTAAAGTGGGATGATGGATGGAGGTGACTGAATTGACTTTTAAATCCTTAAGGGTCCTTCTTCCAAAATCCTCATGTGTAAGTCAAGTAGTAAATTAGGCTCCCTACTAAGAAGGCCTTGGCTGCATTAGAGACCTTGCTATTGAGCTTTGTCCTATAGGTATGTCCCCATATGAGGCCTGTACATTCTAGGTCCCACCATGTCACATTAGATTGGCATGTGATTATGTCTTTTGTTGGTGATCCTTGGCAGGGCCTAAATATACATACTTCGTACTGGATCTTAGGTCTTTGATCACTTTATGGAGAATGAACTGGGAAATGAAAATCCAGTTGAATTTCAGTACCATAGCTTTTGGGTTACATTGCAACCATTGAAAAAATGAAGAGATCTAAAATGCATTCTTGTCTACATAATTCTCCATCTGTCAACATTTCCATAAAAGTCTATATAAAATATGTTAAAAATCTAATTAAAGTATAAAAATTATAGCATGTATTAATTCATCTTTAGTCATATAAAGACTTCAAAAACATTTTATTACCATCTTTATGTTTTTTTATATTACAGCAATAGTCAGACTAAAACAAGTGAAACAGCAATAGAATTTTTGTTACATTTGACATTTATAGTTATCTGGCCTTTGGATTCCATGTTGATCATGGCATTTATTATGTAATTATATTGTTATCCTGGTTCAGCTCACTCCACTCTGCATCAATTCATATTGGTCTTCCTATATTTCTTTGAATTCTTCATGTTCATCATTCCTTATAATACTATAATATTTCACTGTATTGACTATCATCCTTAAGATAAACCAAATTCAGAGATATAAAAAGAAATGCTTCTTTTAGCATGAATAAAAATTCATCTTCAAATGAAAAGGAAATAAATTTAATAATAATAACTATAGCTACCAGTTATATAGCATTTTGTTTGCAAAATATTTTACAAATATTGGCTCATTCTATCTTCCTTCTCAAATCATTATTACTCCTTGTTCATTTCTCCTAGAATCTCCCAATCACTTCTTTCTCCTCCCCTCTGAATAATTCTAGAGGTCCTCTTCTCAGAAGTAAAGGGAAATATGGGAGGTTTTCACAAAGATTTTGATCTTTTAAATCAAATAATGATCACCATTATTTTTATTATTACTCTGAAAGATTAACAAAGGATCTCAAGGAATCACGGTTGAACAAATGCAACTCTAGTTAAAGATTATCTCAATTACCTTTGTGCTTCTTCAGGTTTTTGTTGATAAAGAAATTATTTTTACATCTTGAAGTAATCAGCTTGTCATGTGGAAGGTGGCTTTCCATGCTGAATATGAAAGATAGCATGGGAAAAAAAATAAGGTACCAGACCTTGTATCAGGAAGTCCTGCATTCAAATCCTACTTCTCATACACTTAGTAGCAATGTAACCTTGGACACTGACTCAGCTCTGAGTACCTCAGTTTCCTTCACTGGGAAATGAGGGTACAGGAAGTGATGGCCTTTCATGTGGCTTCCAGCTTTAAATCTATGGTTTATGGCCCTGGGTGTTTTCTTTTTTTAACACAAAGGAAAAGAAGAGGCTGATTTTTTTTTTTTTCATTTGATTTATTTCATTTCCTTCCACCAACAAAACATATTTACTTCAACAGTTCCTTTAGGAATTGTAATGACATAAATCTCTCTCTGTTGATTTCAATTTAATGAAAAGAAATTCCCATCCACTTTACTGGCTTGTAAATCTATTTCCATAACAGCATATTTCAGTCCACTCAGACTTTTTTAATGTGTTCTTTCCCTTCCTCTCTTTTTTATGTTTTTCCCTTGCAGACCAGGACAGAGGACTGTAGATGATCTCGAGATTATCTATGAAGAACTGATTCACATTAAGGCCTTATCACATCTTTCCACTACAGTAAGTTGCCTTTTCAAGTCAGTAAGATTCTTGAGTCAACCAAATCGATCAGAGGATGATGTATGTGCCCTTTGCTGCCTAAGACATTTTAAAAATCATAATATTAATATTTCATTGCTGCAATTGTTCCTACTTCATTTACAAAAGCAGTGCATGTTAATACAAGGAATTGGTCAATAAATGAACAAGCATTCATTTACAAATGCCTAGTGTGTGACAGGCTCTGGGCTATATCCTGGAGATACATGAATGATATAAATTTCTCAAGAAATATATCTTACATTTTTAAGGGTAAGGTCATAAATACATATATGTGTATGTACAGAAAAATTACAAATAAATAGAATAGTTCAATTCAAGTTGGAGAAATATAAATTCAGCACTAAAAATAATGCCACAAGAGAGCAAATATAGTCTGGTAAAGTCCAAAGCACTCAAAAACTTGATTATTTAAAAAAATGTAAGCTTCATGAAGCCGGAGATTTGTCTTTTGACTTGCTTTTGTGAATATAAAACTCTGTAATCAGAACTCAGAACAGATCTTGGCCCACAGTAATAGCTTAATAAATGATAGTTGACTGGCTTTTAAAATGGCTCTTGTAAGAGTTTGAAGAAAGGAAAGGAAAATTTGCCCTGAAGAAACAAGCTGCGGAGTATAGGATGAAAGCAGTCACTGGACCAAGAAAGCTTAAGATGAGCCTCACAGAGAAAAGCCTACATAATTAAAATTAGCCTGCCTTTTCTGAATTTTCTCCTTTCTTTCTTTTAGGTAAAAAGAGAGTTAGCCGGAGTTCTCATCTTTGAGTCCCATGCCAAAGGAGGGACTGTATGTAAGTGAGAATCCCTTGTTGAAGGTGCTGACTAGTTAGAGATTCTAAAGCCCACACCCAAGAAGCTGAACTGGCAGTGGAGTCCAGTGGCCATTTGGGGAAGAAGGGAGGAGTGGTACAGGGAGCTTTTTCTATTTCTGGCTCTCAGCTTGAATAATGAAGATGCTAAAGCATTTGGCCTACAAGTTGCTCTCACTTCCTATCCAGACTGGCTACAGAAATTGTGAATGATGTCTGAAGCATGGGGGAGGATTGGGCAAGTCATCTCAGTGATTCTTTTATTGTGGCTGTTCAGTTGTATAAGACTCTCAGGGATCCTGTTTGGAGTTTTCTTGGCAGAGATGTTAGAGTAGTTTGCCATTTCCTTCTCTAGCTCATTTTACAGATGAGGAATGAGGCAAACAGGGTCAAGTGGCTTATATAGGGTCACCTAGTAGGAATATGTATCATGGGTGGTATTTATATCCAGGTTATCCGGGATTTGAGAATGGAATTTTATTCACAATGGAAGGGGTTTTTAACCTTTTTTAACCCTTTCTTTTTATGCGAAAACTCATTAGCTAGTCTGAGGAAGGCTAAGGATCACTTCTCAGAATAATATTTTTAAAGGCATAAATTTCCTTATAGTTCTAATATTGTGACTCCATAGTTCTCCATTTGAAACCACATACAACTTCTCTCCTCCACATATTTCCATCCTTTAAGTTCTCTATGCCACAATTGTGTTGTAGAGATAATAGTCATATTACTGAACTACTGAAGGATAATTTGAGGAATGCATATTATAAGCCCAAAAGTTAGATAGAGCAGCCCAAAAATCTTAGGTCAGTTAAGATTCAAACTGTTCTAAAACTTTATATTTTATAAATATAAATATAAAAATATACATGAGCTTTTGAGTCATAAAAATTGAAGCTCAACAAGTCCTTAGACATGTCATCCAAACCTCTCATTTTCCAAATAAGGAAACTGGAAATGAGGGATATTAAGTGATTTTCTCAATTCACACAACTGTGATAAGGTTTTGAACTCAAATCTAGTGCCAGTAGAGTCAGGAAGAATTGAATTCAAATTTGATTTGGGTCAATTACTAGCTCTCTGACTGCACTTAAATCACTTACCCCCTTTGTGCCTCAGTTTTGTCATCTATAAAACAGGGATATTATAATAGCAGTTATCTCACAGGGTTGTTGTGAGGTTTAAATGAGATAATAATTGTAAACTATCTGGCACATAGCAAGAACTACAAATGTTAATTATTGTCATTGATATCACAATATAATGTTTACATTTTCTTCAAAACTGTACATTTAAAAAATTCTTTGGAGATATAGTGATTTTTCCTGCCTTACAGAAAACTAGTATCCATTTGGAAAATGATAGATTACTGGTAAACTGACATTTAATAAAAAAATAAATAATGAATGGATGAATAATAGATAAAAAGATAAAGGGCAGAACAAATGGAGAAATTTTTTTCTACCCTTCATATGTATTATAATTCAGCACACAAAAGCTGTATTTCATGGTTGTAAATATTCTTTTCTACCAATGCCAGTTGCAATCGTTCTACACCATGATAGCTGTTACATGAAAGCATTTTTACCTTTATAACTTTAACATGATCTGCTGGCCAATCTCCTAATGATGAGCCTCTCCAAACAGGTAGGCTGGCTCTCAGGTCATACTTGGTGGTCTATACTTGAAGTACTTACAGCTTGGATAGAACTTACTAGGTGTATATCCCTCTGGAAAAAAAAATAAGCAAATCATGGTCCCCAGGAAAAATTTGATCCATTGATAGTTTTTGTAAGGTCCTCAAGCTAATATATGTTTAAATAAAGTTTTTTGGCTTCATGCCATAATTAGCTAAGCCTTATTCTAGATAAGTAGTTACTAAGGTGAAAAATGTCTAGAATAGCATTTGAGAATTTATGACCCCCCCATACCAGAATAAGGTTTCAGAATAGGATGTTAGTAGAAGTCCAGGCATTATAGAAACATTTTATTTTAATATACTTGTATAGCTTAAAGTTTTCTAGTATTGCTTTTTTTCCCTTTCTGGAACAAATATATAATGTCAGGGTGTTGATTTTTCAAAATTATAATTGGATAAGCCTCAATTTATTTTTATGTACTTCTATTATTATTATGTCTTTTTCTTCTTTTCTACTTTTTTCTTGCAGTGTTTAACCAGGGTGAAGAAGGTACCTCCTGGTATATTATCCTAAAAGGATCAGTGAATGTAGTCATTTATGGCAAGGTATTTTCCCCCCTTTTTTTGAAACCTTAATATGCTCCATTTGCTGCTGTAATTGTAAGAATTAACACTAAAGTACTAGCATTGAGCTTGCAACAACACTGTTATCTGATTTAATAAGGAGAATATAGCTTCTCTTATAGAAATGATCCCACTTTATCATAGTGCTGTATGGTATTATCTTTTCTGGTGTTCTCCTCCCTGTTGATTATAGTGTATGAATTTCTTAAGGTAAGTCCTAGACCATGTGAATATAGCTCAATGTGGTTTTTTTATCTGTTGGAGGAAGCTAATCCAAAACAGTGTAGAAAGGAAAATGAAACTGAATTGTTATGACACACTCTCCCTCAAGAATCCTGAGACAAGTAGAACCCAGCAAAATGGATATTCTTGTGGTTGGAGACCAGATGGACTAATGGGGCTCAGAGGGGATGGGGATGAGGGGGGGAGTTTTCCTGCTCTAACATTTCCCTTAGAATCTTCCATTGTGTTTAGGGAGTGGTGTGCACCCTCCATGAGGGAGACGACTTTGGGAAGCTAGCCCTGGTCAATGACGCGCCAAGAGCTGCCTCCATTGTTTTAAGAGAAGATAATTGCCATTTCTTAAGAGTGGACAAAGAAGACTTCAATCGTATCCTAAGGGTAAGTGAAGAGCAGGCCCCTGACAGTGGGAAATCCTATCTTTGTTTGGTCATGAGGAATTCCTTCCCCCCAAAAAAACACATGTATGTTTTGAATCTAGATCATCATACTTTGAGAAGTAAGTACTCTGAGAACATGGCTCTGTCAACGAATTCAATCACATTTTGAAAAAGAGAGAGAGAACAAATTTAGAAAGGTAAAGAGAGAATGATGGAAAGATCTCCAAATCATTAAGCCTTAAGTAATCAGGATTAAAAGCCTCTGTCTTTTAAAATACTACATGTGAAGTAGGCAAGTAATTTAACCTGTCTGGCTACACTTAGCTTACCTTTAAAATAAGGTACCCAATGCAGGATATTTGTTTCATGTGAATACAAAAAAAAATTCCTGTGTAAAAAATTATACAGATTATATATATATGTGTGTATATCTACATATATGTATGTTTACATATACATATATACACATATATATGTAAACATGCATATTATATATGAGACCACTAAGGGCCCTTCCAATTCTAGAATTCTAAACCTATAGAGAGTAACAAAAATGAAATCTTCACATAATAAGAAATAGTACATATAGTAAGGAGTATACTAGAACAAATTTGAACTGTCATGAGAGAGAACTGATGGTTAAATTTTCAATATGAGCATTTTAAAATCTGAAATCAGCAAAGGCTACAAATCAGAGCTTGATTTTATTATTTAGTTAACTGCCTAGACTTAAGAAAGTAATGAAGAAAATGTTAATAATGCAGATGAAACTTAAAAGTGTTTGCTTTTCTTCTCCTTTTGGAGTGACACTAATATTGACCAGTATACCCAACCTTGTCTTTAGTTCATCATCATCATCATCATCATCATCATCATCATCAATCATCATAACCATCATCAATCATCATAGCTAGAACTAACAGCACTTTAAGGTTTACAAAGCACTTTGCAAATGTTATCTCAATTTAGCCTCACAACAAACTGGAAGGTTGTTATTACTTCCATTTGGCAGATGTGGAAACTGAGACTAAATGACTTGCTCAGAGTTTAAGCACAGTGCTTGAGGCCAGTACTTTATGCTTTTTCTCCACTTGATAGAGATCCTTCCTTCTCCATCAGCTTTCTATATCTCAGTATTTCCTGTTTTTCAATTCTTTTCCTTTCATACAAAATAAAAAGACCCAATGTAAGATAATTCGTCCTTCAGCTTTACCCTCCATTCAGTACTCTCACTTCCTTCAATGCAAGACCCAGCATCTTTCTAATCTCCCTCCCTTTCCTTATCAAATCCAGGAAGTAATCTTCATCATTGAGGTCAGAAGTTCTTAACCTGAGATCCATTCATTTGCCTTTTTTAAAAAAGTAACTCAATTACTATTTCAATAAAACATTGATTACCTTTGTAATCCTGTGTATTTTATGTTATGCATTTAAAAACACTATTTTGAAAAGAATTTGATCAGTGGTCAACAAATACTTGCTAAACTCTTGCTGTGTTCCAGATCCTCTACTAAACATTGGTCCATGGGCTTCACCAGAATACCAAAGGAAGCCAATTGTGCTTTCTTAACATAGAAAAGGTTAAGAACAACTGATTTAATGACATGGAGCAGGACAGCACTGAGATACTGTAGGACTGTCCTACGGTCATAGAGCCATTATGTGGCAAAGGCAGAACTGGCTTTGTATTTGGTATTTGTCCACTATTCTGGAACTCAAACATTTTGGGGGATTATGGACCCCTGTGGCAGTTTGGGGAAACCAACTGACCCTCTTTTCAAAATGATATTTTCATGCATAAAATAAAAAGCCTTGAAAAGAAAACCAATGAGTGAAATATAGTCATTAAAATATTTTAAAACCAAATTTGTAATTCCCAAGCAAAGAATCTTTTTATTATGGCAAGCTAGCTTTCCTCTATCATTATACCAAATTAGTTGAGTGTGAGTCTCCACTGCAGACTTACTCCAATACAGTGTCTCATCATTGCATGAAGGCAATCCTGAGAACACAAGCTCTGGAAGGCTTAGCACACTGACAGTCAGTGTCTGCTGCCCAGTAAATGCCCATCAATGCTCTCTGCATCAGGAATTTGGCCACTAAGTAATGCATTTATTGGCCAATGGATGCCCATCATATAGATTTTAAAAATTGAAAATGCTCCTTAGGCTTATGGGTCTTTTTTCTCTTTCTACAATTAAGATGCTTAAATGGGAGTGGTAGGATAAGGGAAGGGAAATTTGAGAATTAGTTTTTAACTAGTCCTAAAAATCAGTTTATCTGCTGGTACTCTCAATGTGGGACAGCTAGATGGCACAGCAGATAGAGCACTGGTCCTGGAGTTGGAAAAACTCATCTTATTGAGTTTAAATCTGACCTTATACACTTCCTAGCCATGTAAACCTGGAAAGTCACTTATCCCTGTTTGCCAGAGGTTCCTCATCTTTAAAATGACCTGGAGAAGGAATGGCAAACCACTTCAGTATCTCTGTCAAGAAAACCCCAATGGGGTCTTCATGATACAACTAAAAATGACTGGACCATAACAACAACATTCTCAATCTGAGATCGTTGCCCATCAGCCAGCAAGTTTACAGATTGCTTGGTGTTAGGAGCCCTAGTTTCCAATTCTGACTCAGTCATTTACTACCTGTGTAACTCTTGGCAAATCCTTTAACTTCTCAGGGCTTCAGTTTCCTCATTTGTAAAATAAGAGGTTGGACTAGATATAACCTAAGATCCTTTCAGCTCTTTTAATTGGGATTCTCACAAGCCCCAACTGGGTGTCTGAAGCGTTTCAATTATTTTTGTCATTTTCTAATTAAATGGAAGCATTGGTATGTGGTGTGATTTGTATTTCTAGGACGTTGAGGCGAACACAGTCAGACTTAAAGAACATGACCAAGATGTGTTGGTTTTGGAGAAGGTTCCAGCAGGAAACAGAACTTCTAATCAAGGAAACTCACAACCTCAGCAAAAGTATGTTTTCATCCAACTTGGCAGTTGTCAGGCAATGATTAACATTTGCACATGAGAACATCATTTCTATAATAGCACATTCCCCTCAGTGAAAGATTGATGGGCCATATTGCTTTTCTTTTTACCATATATGTGTGTGTACATATATGTGTTCATACATTTTTACTATAGACTAAATCACACATCTTATAAATCATAATATATCCATTTTTCTCTGTGTATGAGGTCTTGTGTTATTTGAAATCATTCTCTAAAGAATATTGCTTACACTAAAAGTTTTTACACTTTGAAAATACTTTAGAGGGGTAGCTTTGAAGAAGAAGAAGGTGGGGGAGAGAGAAGAGAAGAAAGGATATTAACATCCGACCAGTAGGTCCCTGCACAATAGGTAAAAATGGTTGGACTCAGAAATGTGAGAATGAAAAGAAGCAACAGAATGGATGGCTAGAATTAGAATTCAGTATTTAGAAATTAGCATGCTGAACATAGGACAGTAGGTGTCAATGATTTTCATCAACATCCACTTGCCTGTTAAATTCAAAACTTCATTTGATTCTTATTCCTCTCACCTTCTTTCTGACTCAGAGTCTTTTAAAAATAATGTTTTAATTCTGCTTTTATCTGCATCTTCCTACACAAGATGTCTATCAAATGTTTCCTTTGTGGGGTTATAGGACATGTTTGGCTTCTTAGTAGTCTCTGTAAACTTATTTATAGAGAATCTTAAACTATTGCTCCAAAAATTGAAATGAGATATTTTAATATGGAGATTACTATTTAATTTTTGAATGAAAGCAAATTCATGCAAAAACCAGGAGAAATAGCACCAAATCCTGACATGGTCAGAGAGATGAATTGTAAATATTTTCATAGCAAGATGACCAAATAGGAATCATAGAGTCACAGAAAGCTTAGAGAAGAAACTTTCAAATTCATCTAGTGTCATCTCTTCATTTGTAAGATGAGGAAATAGAGGCTTAATGAGATAAAAGTTTCCTTAAGTTCTTACAGAAGAACAAGGACTAAAACTAGGAAATTCAGGTTCTGACAAAAAAAAAAAAAAAAACATAAACAAGCTCTAAAACAAAAAATATGTATCTTCCAGCCCTCTCTAATACATGCAAGCCATTATAATAGCATTACTAGAATGTAAAAATGTCATTATAAATTTATTTTTAAGTGTTAGGAGTAATAGAGGAGTTATTTCTAAATTATGGACATCTCTATAGTTAAATTACCAGCCTGTTAAAATAAAGATAAAAGTCCATATCAAACTCAAAGCATAAAAATGAGAAACTATGGTATATATTTGATCAACTTCAACCTGACTCATTTAAACTATCTTTTGATGCCCTCAAAATGGGAAATGGATAAAAGAAAAGACATGGGCACTACCATTATGTTTCCTAACCAAGTTGAACAATGTAATCAATTGCCACAACAAGGAAGCTAAAGGAGTCTAATTCTAGTTCCTTGAAAGCAGAGATATTTCAGTCAAGAACACCAAATTAGACTAGACCTGCAACTGCTGTCAACAGTACTGTTTCATAAAATAACAAGGGAAAATGAAGTAAAAATCAAAGGAATCTTGATGAGAATAAACTTAGCTGATGTACCTCCTTGACAGTGAGACATAAGGCTGGAAGAAGAAACACAAATAAATAATATATAGAAAAGATATGTAAAGATTTTATAACAAGCCCTTTTCTCCATCAATTACAGTGGAGCCACCACATTTGGACTCTAACACCACAGTCCCTGATGGACTTCATGAAATGGCAATAAAGAAAAGAAAGATAAGAAAAATGGCTGAACTAGACCAAATATATAGCAAGAGGTCTGTGCTGAAGATGACAAAATTTTTTGATTGTTAGGTGATGATTCTAAAAAGTATTTAAAAGAGAGGAGACTAGAAAAGGTTTTTTGCTATCACCTAAAAAAGTTATCAAGAGAATATTAATAGCTACTCAACCATTTGCCTCCTTTGTCATCTCTGCAAGTTTTTTAGGAAAATATATGTTGATCAAGAAAATCCTGAACAGATAATGTTCTGTAGCAAACAATATTTTTATAGTCATTGTAATGAATATAAGATGTACTGTTTATTTCTTAATGACTATAAAAATGCATTTGATTTTAGGCTCTCCTTAAAAGAAAATTCATATATATATCAAAATCATACAAGATTCTTTGAAGTATCTAATATCAGAAATAACTTTGATAATCCACTATTATCAATATCAAACAAGTCATAAAGCAGGGATACAGCACTCACTAAAGATAGCTACAACTTTCATTGGTGGAAGATGATTATCACAGAGTCCAAATGGAGATGTATTCCTTAGATGATAGGATATTTTAAGCGTTCCTATTTGTGGATTACATTGAATTAAGTATACCTTGCAGAGATTCCTCAAAAAGTTCATAGTAATTTTTTTTAAAGTTGTAACCATGTACATAGGGAAAAATCAAGTGAATAAAGATTTCTTGTCATTCATAATGATAATTCATTTGGGTGGATAGCTGATAGAGCTGTTCCATCAGTATCTATATAATAGACAGTGTCATATATATGAACCCAGGAGGACAGCAGCCTGAATTATCTTTGGGAAATTGTACAGTAGTACAAAGGTAGCTAGGTGGCACAATAGATAGAACATCAGTCCTGGAGTCATAAAGACTCATCTTTCTGAGTTCAAATATATCCTCAGATATTTACTGATTGTGTGATCCTGTATGTTTGTCTTAGTAGGGATAGCAAGTCTCCAGGCCAGGAAGATCCTCCTGTGACACAAACTGACTGGGTAAAATAATTTAAGCTCTCAGAACTCTAGGATATAGCTATAAATTGTCGAGACGGTGCCAACTTTTCTTCATAAAGGGAATTTCTTTTGCCAAAAATTTCTTACATTAGTGAAATCACAGAACCAGGCTCTAACCTTATCTTTTTAATAATCTCAAACTTCCTCAAGAAACAAAGGCCCATCCTATAACTACTAATATTCTTCCAGTGATTCTGTATGACTTCAGGATTCCCCTATCTCCAAAAAATTAAAATCTGAGACCTACCCAAAGGGCAATCAAGAGGTACATGATGGCTATGAACAGGTTGTAATACATTACAAATGAAGAACTGTTCAAGAGAAGTGAGGTGAAGGACACTCATCAGAAAGATGCCTGAGAAGGAAAAGCCAGTCATTTGGCAAGAGCACAAGATGACTGAGGGGCAGGCCAAGTGTTCCATTGGTACCCATGCATCATCCAGAGATCTTGAAGAAGGACTAATCCAGAATACTGGGCAACCCCTTTTGGAGGATTTATGGGAATATAGATCTAGGGTCATGTAAATTGAGAAGATTCATAGTTGTCTATCAGAGAGAACACACAGATCTTCTGAGATATGGATCCAACAAAATGTCAGAATATTTTATTACCTATGCCTTCTTTGTTTTCAAGAAGTCCTTCCCTCACATATAGTCTTTGAATAAGCCTTGACCTCCCAGAGGATTAAAAGCAAAGGGACATTTTCTAATTGCATTGTTGGGGCTCCTGTCAGTTATTTTCTCCCAGATCTAAAAATAAAATTGAACCAACTATCCAAGATATTTTTACATTCTAGTGTGTTCTTTCATAATAATTCTGATGGCTCAGAGAAATCTTAACCATTAAACTTTTTACAAATGTATATAATGTTGGAGAGAGAAAATTCTATTCTCTGGAGCATATAGCTCTTTATTTTATAAGTCAAGTTATAGGAGATACCATGAAGTCTCAGGGCCTCTGGTGTAGTTAAAATCCAAAAGATACAATTTTTAAACCTTGAGTCCACATATATCTTTCCCTGCTTCTTCTAGATCACCACTATTTATCTTTACTTGAGGAGCAACTCCATATGTAGACATTAAGCTATGTTGGCAGCTTTCACACAATAGTATGGGACCCAAAGACCTTATAGTATCCCAAGAAGGCAATATTTTTTTGTTCCATATCTAAGGATCCCTTTACTGGTTATGTTAATAATTTTTTTTTTCTCTAAATACACAAATCATGAGCTTTCTAAAGCATGTTACATTATCCTCGACATCCAGTTCTATATCCTGACAATCTCTCTGTAGTTCAGTTCCTCACCTGCAGAATGAAGAGATTGGACTAAATAAGCTTGAAGGTTTTTCAAAATCTAATTCTATGATCCTACACCATAATTCTCTAACTTGTTTACCAGAGAAGCGAATCGTTATTTCAAGTCCATATGTTAAAAGTAGGCTATAATTTTGCTATCTTACTCCATTAAAAATGCATTCCTGAGAAAAAAAAAAGCCTTGATTTCAGTTACATTTACTTAAGGTCATCAAATCCAAACCTGTCATTCTATAAATGAGGACATATAACAGAGTAATTACATTATTTCCCAAAAGTAACACAAGTCATGAGTGTCTAAGCTAAAATTCAAACCTAGATTCTTCTTCCATTTTTGATGAAAGAATGAAGGCTAAGAACAGTATTTTGGCAGGGTGGGGAAGGAAATGCTCAGAATAATGGGAAATGAGAGGATGAGTCAATGAATAAGATGGAAGAGAAGTAAGAGAAAATTTGAATCATTAGAGAAATAGAATGCTATTTTTCCTGCTCTACTTTCTTATCCTTGGATGTGAGTCTACTATACAGATAGATGGATAGGTAGATAGATAGATATGTATGTATATATATATATATATATATATATATACACACACACATATGTATACATGTATGCACATGTGTGTGCCCTGTAGATTATATATGCCTACATTTATATAAAGATGTATGTACATATATATTATATGTTTATATTCATATAATGAAGCCCATCAGGCTCCCTACAAAGATCAAATCCTAAAAATCTAATTTCCTATTGGTCCTATGCAAATGACATTAATTAACTATTGTTAGCTATTAGCTGTTTTCCCCAAGCCAACTAATCACACTTTTGGACCTTAATGTACTTTGAAGTTCATTGCAGTACCCACTGAACTTCTTCAGTGATATTGTAAGCTGGGGTCTCTGTAGACAGGGCCACCAATTAGAAGGTGTGCTCATGGGCTGGGAATTGGCAAGATAAGTAAAGCATTTACTAAATGCCTAGGAGTTATCAGACACTGTGTTAAGTGCTGAGAATACAAAGAGCATGACAGTGCCTGTTGTTAAGGGGATTACAGTCTGATGGGGAACAACATGCAAACAATTAGGTACACATATATGTATAAATAATGTGTTAATGCATATGTATGTGAATGTTGATTATCTCCAATTTAGTGTATCTATGTATACTATGTATACCAAATATACTACATGTTAAATATATATTATATGTAGTATATAAACCTATACTCTATAAAATATGTATAGAAATATACACTATGCTATGATAACACATTACTCATTATTATACAACCCTTTTTTCTGCTTTAGAAAAAACTAACCACTTTTTTCTCCTTCTCCAGGTACACTGTGATGTCAGGGACTCCTGAGAAAATTTTAGAACATTTCCTAGAAACAATACGCCTTGAGCAATCTTTGAATGAAGTGACAGGTATGTGTTTTCGTAATTAGATACATCTATCATAAATCTTTATAGTATAGACCAGAGGGCAGTCTGATTTGTCAGTGATGAGCGGAATGTCATTGATGAATAGGACGGTAGGGAACGCTCTCTCTTCTGCTTCTCAGGGCCCTCTTCTCTTGGTTACTCCCAAACGAATGATTGCAGACTTCCTAGATTTGAACCATGGGTTTGAGAAGTTGCCTTGTACAGTTCAAGAAGAGTTGTTCTAATCAATGTAGATTCTCAAACAGCTTCACAGTGTAAGGAATATCACAGTATGATGGACTAGACTCCTAAGTGCCTTTAAGAGGTTAGTTAGCAAATGGATGAAGATCCTCTCAAGATTAGATTAACAGTTCAAAATGAGGAAATTTTGTCTTCTCTGTATTACCAATTTATTAAATGATTTCATTCAGGTTACTTAATCTTCTTAGATCTTTGTGCTTGGTGCCAAGAGCAGTCTACTTATTAAGGAATATGGCACATTGGAAATTTGGAGCTAAAATACTTACGTTAAAATGTGTCTTTTCTTCTTACTATCTTAGTGACCTTGGACCAATTATTTAATTTCTTAGAGGCAATTTTACCAACTACAAAATGAGGGGGTTAAAGTAGATAATTTCTCAGGTCCTTTCTAGCTTTATGATCTTGTGAATTCATATTTTTTCAAAGAACATTAAATTGTGTAGATGCAAGTTACTTGCTAAAAATTATAGATTTGTTACAAAGCTCTTTATGATTCCAAAGTACATTTCCAAAATTAAATTTCCCAATATCTTTGTAGGATGAGATATTATTGTTATTGTTTAACTACTCCAAACATCTTTGCTACTTTTTATTTCTCTCTCCTATTCCATTTTCTAATTTTCGTTGGATGCTTTGACACTCTATTCATACAAGTTAAGGGGGAAGTTACAGGATAGAAAAAGCATACCTGCTGTACTCCAGATCATATAGCCTTTTAAATAATTCTAATCAGGACAACTCAATTATCAGAGATATGTAGGTCAATATTTCAAAATTTTATGATTTCATCAGAGTACTCTTCCCACCCCCAAATCATTGAGGAGAATCATACTTTCTCCATAACTTCCTTACTATGTGGCTTTCCAGAGTTGCTCTGAAAAATATATCATTCTAAAATACAAACTGATGCTGAACTTAGGCTAGAACTTGTACATCCAATTCATCCCCAGGTCTGAACTCAGAGCCTTTCCAGCACTGTAAGGATCCACTGGCAAGGCTTTTGAGAATTTTTAAAGATGACCTTCATGTCAGGAAGAGGTATTAAAGTGGATAGGATATCAGAAGCATTTCAGTTATATATCCAAAAAATACTTCAACCTTTTCCTCTCTAATTTGGCCTACATATGTATGTATGCATGTATACACAATACACACATATGTATAAGCTTTATGTTTGTGTGTATACATTCGTATGCACATATACATATACATATATAAATAGACATATGTATGAATGTATATTTGTGTGTCTGGGGAGGGAGTGTAACTAAGAGGTATGATATAAATTATTGGACTTGGGAGTCAATAAATCGAGAATGCAAACTCTGTCTCACGTATTTGCCAGGTATTTGACCCTGGGCAATTAAGTTAACCTTATCTACCTCAGTTTCCTCATCTGTAAAAACAAGTATAATAATGACAATACTTATCTTACAGGGTTCTTGTGAGGATCAAATAAAATAATGTAATAAAGCTCTTTGTAAACTTCAGATTGCTATATAAATGTTAGTTTATATTCTTAGCTATATTTCTGTATATTTGATTGTTTTATGTGTTCATGAGTATGTCTTATTCTCTCAGTTTGATACAAAACACAGACCTCTACATAATCTGAATATTGACAGAAAAGAAAATTTTTGTTTACATTGGCAAGTCTCTTATCTAAGAAGAGATCTGGAAGGTTTTTACTGTCTGGGGAAAAAAAAAAAAACATAGTGCCTTTCCTTTTAAGGTCTGCTCTGAAGGGACTGTTATTTTAAGGAAACTGGCTTTTACTGACTTTTTAAAAACAAAATGTAGAAGTCAAGAAATTAATCTATTTTGTAGTCATTACATAAATCATTAGCCCTCTCCCCTTCTCCTCCCCACCAAAGAAAAGATATAGAATGTTCTCATTGATGTTAGGTTTCTGATTCCATTCTTCCAAAGTAGGAAAATTCTATATAAAGTATAGCTGCTCTAATTTAACATTTCAATATCCTTTTTTGGGAAAGCTTTGGTATTGGGCCAGTATTACAAGCAGTAAACAGTTTAGGAAAAGCTAAGTCCCATAATTATTTCTAAAATAAAGAACTGTATATAACAAACATATATCCCAATGTGCTGAAGAACTGGGTTAAGAAATGGTCTAGGCTGTCATTCATTCATTAAGTCAGTCAGCATACAATTACTAAATACCTACTGAATGCCAGGCATAAACATCTATTAAATCCCAAGCAATAATCTGAAAAATGAAAGTGAGACTTTTTGTAATTTTTTTTGCTGTAGTTTGTCAGTTTTTAAAACTTTGTGTCAATATTTATTCCTTGCATATTTTGATGATATTTTAAAACTGTGTGTCTAATCTGAGAAAGAGTACCATTGTATTCCATTCACACAATGCAACTAGCGTATTCATGAATCAGACAATAATTCTGAATACATAAATAATAATAATACTAAATATGAACTCCATTCTTCCTTTTTGCCTAGATATTGTCTAGATTTACATAAATAAATTTTTTCATCATTTAAACTTTGGCCTAGATTAGATAATAAAATTATGACTTGAATAATTATTAAATATAAAGATTTACTATGTATTTCACTGATCTCCTAATGCTCTTACACATTTTCTCAATGATCTCATTATTTCCCTTGGATTCAATTATCATTTTTTATATACAGAGAGTTCCAAAAGATTTAATGCAATTTTAAATTCTGATGGCCTATAACTGCACTAAGATTTTTGGGACTCTCATTAATATTTAAACACATCATATACACATTCATACCTATGTATCCATCTCTGTGTATATATAATGCATGTATTATATCTCAACTGTGGGTCAACCGGAACCTTTTGTTTCTTCAGCAGGTTCTTGATAAATACTTAGTGGATTTGGGGAAAATTGCTCCTAAGACAAAACAGAAAAACTATTTCTTTTTACTTGGAAAGGTTCTATTTGTCAATGTTAGAACTACCCTTATTGACATGGAGATAATTTAACAATTAGACCCTTTTCTTGGACCACATATTTTCTCTTGATGAAGCATGCAGCCAGCTTTCCTGATAGTTGAAAAAAAACCAATAATCATTAGTAAAATGATGCTATATTTATTAAGCTGTGGCCAAATCATTTGAATGAATGAAATACAACATTTTGGACAATTAATTTGATCAGAATCACCAACGTTTATTCATGTAGAGATTGAGAAGACCTTACAGGTCACCTAATTCAATCTGCTTCTTTTACACATAAGAAAATTAGGATCCAGGGAGGCTAAATGATTCATCCAATATCAAAGAGTTATTAAATTAAAAGGTAGAATTTGAAGTCAGACGCTCTGACTCTAAATTCAGAACTTTCCCCCCAGTATCACACTGCCTCCCCAATTCTTGGGCATCAAATGTAGGGGGTCGTTTTAGGGTTCTAAATATTAATTACCTGATCAAATAGCTTTGGAAACTCTGTATAAGAGATAATGGATAGGAAAGATGAGAAGTAATGGATCATAAGTATATATGTAATATGTAAATATTACATATATACAAAAATTATAACATTACATAATATAATGTATACTATATAATATGTTAATATTATATTATAATATGTTATATATATTACAGGAAGAGAGACACACAGAGAAAAGAAAAACAGAGAGAATTACATAGATGTATTTACTTATCTTCTCAGCTGTTAAGAAAGGATATTAAAAGAGTTGTAGAAAGATAGGTTCAGTGATTCATTACTGATGGGAAAGTGGATTGGTCCAATCATTCTGAAAAGCCTTTTGGAATTATGCAAAAGAAATGACTAGAATAGTCATAGTTTTTGACTCACAGGTCTTACTGCCAAGGATGAATCCTCAGAGTAGTTTATGACAAAAATAAAGGTCCTGTATGTGCCAAAATATTTGTGGCATAAGTTTTTGTAGTAGAAAAGTATTGGAAATAAAGTAGATGGCTATTTTTTATAAAAAGGATTATTGATGATGATGACAGTGATAAATGATGCTAACAATGATGATTAGCTGACATTCACATAGAATTTTAAGGTTTTCAAAATATTTTACAAAAATTGTTTAATTTTTATCCCCATAACAGGCTTGGGAGAATTTTTCTTGTTACTCAGTCATTTCAGTCATGTCCAACTCTTCATGACTCCATTTAGGGTTTTCTTGGCAAAGATACTGGAGTGATCATTTCCTCTTATCACTGAGGCAGTTAGATGCTGGGTCTGGAATCAAGAAGACTCATTTTCATGAGTTCAAATTCAGCCTCAGATGCTTACTAACTGTATGACTGTGGAGCAAGTCACTTAACCCTGTTTGACCCAGTTTCCTCATCTGTAAAATGAGCTAGAGAAGGAAGTGGCAAATCACTCCAGTATCTTTGTCAAGAAAACCCCATATAGGATCACAAACAATTGCATATGATTGAGTAACAACAATGTTAGGTAAGTTAGACAGTCTAGGGGAGTCATGGGGAGCACAACATTCATGTTTTCAAGTCTTGCTTCTGTGTTCCTCAGGTTTGTTCATTTATTCCTCCATTCATTCAACAATGGTTTCTTAAATGTTTGATATGTGCAAGATTCAGATCAAAGCAAAAAGGCTAGTGACTGCTTCTCAAGATATCCATGAACTGGGAATTTTTCTGCCTCCCAGGCCTATCCATGGAGCTGTAAAAAACTGCATCCAAAACAACTTTCTAAGAAAGATTGGAATAAAAGCTGCCGTTTACTTAGTATTTCTGGACCAAGGATAATTCTTTCTTCCTTTCTTCCTTCCTTCCTTCCTTCCTTCCTTCCTTCCTTCCTTCCTTCCTTCCTTCCTTCCTTCCTTTCTTTCATAAAAACTTAATTCTATTCTGTTTTTGTTTTTCCCCTTCAGATTCAGTTTTAAATGACTTCATCATGATGCACTGTGTTTTCATGCCTAATTCTCAGCTTTGCCCAGCTCTGGTGGCCCAATATCCTTTTATTATGAAAAGTCACTTCCCTTGAGAACTACCTTTCACAGAAAAGATTCACATCACCATGACACCTTCTGATCATCATCCTCTGGTAAGTAATGCCATCAAGTTGAGGAAAATCCATAGCTTTTCCCCCATCACAGAACTTTGGAGCCACCTACAATTACCTTAACCATCATGTACTAGGGGAATTCCCCAATTCCTTTATATAGATAAAAGATATTGATGATAATCACAGGTAAGAAGACATGCATGGACTGTGAGCAGTATGGCATCATACCTGGCACATAGTAGACACTTAAGAAATGCTTGTTGACTGATTGACTATCTATACAGATGAAGAAAGTACCATTGATCTACTATAAAACATGATTCCATTGATGTTTTGAAATACTATCCATTAACTTGTTTTATACATAATGAAAGATGGTGAATATCAGTGATTATACCAGAAGAAAATGGAAATTGAATTGAGAAGGAAGTATATGACTACATAGGTGTGGCAGAGAAAAGGCCAAAGAGAGAGAGAAAAACAGAGACAGAAACAGAGAGAGACAGACCGACAGACAGACAGAGAAATAGTGAGAAAGTGAGAGAAAGGAGGAGAGAGAAAGAGGGAGAGAAGGAGGGAGCATTTTAGGGGCAGTTTTCTAACTTGGTGATGTTATAAAGGACTGCAACCATATCATCCTCTGACATCCCTTCTATAGAAAGAATGACAATTCTTGGGTTCCTACAGGAAAGCTATGTTGCTGCTAATTTCTGACATGCTCAGATAGCCAGATGTGGACAAAAAAAACCTCCTAGTGTAGTATTTTTTGCCTTCTTATTTTAAGTTGTATATCATTGAGAAAAGTAGTCATATCAATTAGCCCACAGATACATGGTTATGTTGAGTTTATTATAATTCTTCTCTGTCCTTTTCAGATATTATTTATCAACTACTTTATCCTTTCACCAATTATTTTTTTATTCTCATATTGATTTTTAAAAACATTGTACATTTTAATAGTGATACTCGTATCTCATAGAAGACAACTTGGAAATGGTTATTATTTTAGGCAATTGCTTAAGATCTATTAATGGAGTTAGCTGAGATGCTGATATTAAGAACTCCCATATCCCAACCCTGAAATATGAAAGGGGTAATTTAATACTAGAACAACAAAATTTTGAAATTAAAAGCAAGTTGACTTTGGGTAGCAAAATGTGTTGAAGAGAGAATGGCTTTCACTGATATTCCTTGTTCCAAAGCAGTCCAATCATTGTTGACATGCATTTTTTTTTTCTTTTTCATTACAATTAATGTACCTGATTCTCATTTTTCTAAATACCCATAATTCTCATTGAAATCAGCAGAATGCATGAGAGTGAGAGATTTGAGCTGAATATGTTACTCAGTGGGAGCTGCAAGAGTGAGATTTGAGTGTTTATTTGTCTGGGAAACTATCTTTCCAAATAATGACAGCTTAATGAGACTTACATATATAATATGGTCTTTCTGGCTCATGTTCAATTTTTTCTGAGACAAATGGACAATTCCATGCTACATTGTTCTCTTTTAACTGTACACATAGGAGTCATTATTAGACTCAGGGTTGTAGAGAAGACTAAAAAAAATACCTTTGAGAATAGGCATTTCCTTTATTGTAGCTGGTTAATATTGTATAAACATGAACCAAAGGAAAACACAATCAAACTATGTGCAAGGAGAAATATAGGAAAAGCATTTTTTTCCCTTTTCAATCCCTAAAACCCTAATATTCAAACTTAGACATTTTGTAATTTTAAAAAATTGTGCTTGTTTCCTTGCCTTTGCATCCGATCTTTTACAAAGATTCAGCTTGGGTACCAGTATCACTTGTGTCCCTTAAAACATAAGTACCTGTGTGGTAAATATAAAAATAGTTTTATTCGGAGTCCAATGCCATGCCCACTTGGGCACTTAATAAATTCTGAGTATTGGAAAGAAATTTTTAAAAAAAGCAACAACCTGGAAATGTGAACAGAATCTAAAAGTAAATTGAAATCAAAGTCTGATTATTATATAAAGTAATCCCAGAAACCTATGGGTTATCTATATCACTCCATAACCATGTCTTTATTACTCAACTCTTAGAGAATTCATAGATCTCTGGTATAAGTTAATGTCTGACATAAAAGAGATGACAAAATTATCTTAGATATTCATCTTACATGACAGAGTTTTACTCTTCCAATATCATGATATTTAAGTCCTAAGGGATCTTTTTAAAAGATCTTAGTAGAAGATTTTTGTAGGATTGAAGAGAGTGCTCCTGAACAGGACAACAGCAGTTCTTATGGTTAAGTAACAGTTCCTCTCTCATCTCCAGTACCTCTGCTAATCTTCTATACACATACTGGTAGCAGGACCCTAATACCTGTATAATAAAATCACTTAGAAGCATTTTCTTGCATTCCACCAATCTTTACATCTCATTTTTCTCCTTCCAAAAAATCCCCTGCCTTCTAGGTATTAGAAAGAAATAACATGCTTTTGATTGCTGTTTGCTACTTTGTAAATTAACTAATCCCTGGAAATATATGCATATAAGTGGTTTATTTGATGGGCATTTTTCCCAGTGATTATGCCATGGAGTGCCTTCTTCTTTCTCTAGGCATTCTCATACATGTTCCCCTGACCACAAAGGTAATTCAGTGACAATGTGGTTTAAATGGAGCATTGAGAGGAGAGTGTTCTGAAGATACTGATTTGTCCATTCCACTCTACTGCTTTCCTATCAGACACTACTGATTCAATGCATAGCAGTTTATGAGTGGTGGTGGGGAATTAGTGGTGAACTGAAGGGGTTAAATTCTGTCAATGCTGGGATTGTCAGAATCTTACTTCAGTGTCAAAGTAGTAGTGCTGCTATTGCCTTTTAAGTTGAGATGGACATTTGTTTCTATGCTGACCATACGGGGATTTGATGGACAAGGAGAAACTCTTCAAAAACCCTGATTTGTCAGTCAATAGCAATAGATTGTGTGAGATTAAGCAGCTAAGTAAATCTCATTATATCTTCATTTTTCATCTATGAGATGAAGAAAATAGAGATGATTTCACCCACTATGATATGACATGCAACTTCAACCCTTCCTAATGTCTAACAGTTCTACTCTATCATTTTCTTTAGCTTGCCAGGCAATTACTCAAACATATATCTTCTCAATTGAACCCCATTCTACCCCCTCCCCTGTAAATATACACACCTACAGACACCTACACACAGAGACATTCAAGGAGATAACTTTATTGCCTAAGATCATCAAGAAGATGGAGGCCATCCAACATGAAACCCCATAAATCCGCCTCTCTTCTGCATTGCTCAACCTAATTAACATCACCACCCTCTATCTCCTACTTTCCTCTTATAGTTATAGTTATAGTACTCAGTTCCACAAATATTTCTTCAATCTTCCTCCATGATAGGGACTGGGACTGGAGAGACAAAAATGAAACATCTTGCCTTCATGGAACTCACCTTCTACTGTAGGGAAACAATATTTATATAGATAAGTTTGCAAAATATATTCAAAATAATTTCAGGCTACTCATACCTGGAGGAACCATAAAAGACTCTTATAAGAGAAAGCAATAGAGTTGAGCCTTAAAGGGAAATAAAGGTTGCAATCTAGAAGAAAGAGGGTATTCCAGATTGGGGAACAAGCTATGCAAAAAAAAAAAAAAAAAAAAAAGAATGTGTAGATGCAGTATTATTACTTGGCTGTTAGCGTCCTTCCTTATCTAGTCTGCCTCTCTCGTTCTACAGTTGAGAAAACTGAGGATCAATGACTTTAATTGACTTAAGTGTCTAAGTTGAACCAGGTAGTAACAGAGCAGCAAGTTGTCCAGTTTAGCTAGAATATAGCATGCATAAGGGGGAATAAAAGGAAATCAGTTTAGAAATACAAGTTGAATGGATTTCAGGCCAGAGGAGGTTGGATTCTATCCTAAAAGCAACAGCAAATCACTAGAGCTTTGTGAACAGAATATCGTCAGTTGTGTGCTTTTGGAAGACCACTTTGGCAGCTATGTGGGGGAGGGAAAGAGTGTGTCAAACTGGTATCAAACTCATAGAAACAGGGGCCACTAACCTATGCATAAAAATCCCTGCATGTTGACTTTTAAAAACATATATTAACATTGTATTTTGTTGTGAATTTATTTATTTTGTTAACTATTTCCCAATTTTGTTCATTAGGTCATATATTTGACACTTGACAAGTCCACATGACAAGTGATGAGGGCCTGAAGTAGGAAAATGACTAAATATGAAAAGGAGACAATAATAATAGGGAGCATTTATTTAATACCTTGAATATTTGAAAAACACATTATAGATACTATTTAATTTTATCCTCACAAAAATTTAAAAAAATGTCCTCACAATAATTCTGGGAGGTATGTGATATTATTATCCCCATTTTTCAGATGAGGACATTGAGATAACTTTTCCAGTAAATAAACATTTGAGGCATAATTTAAACTCATGTCTTCGTGACTCTCAGTCTACCTAGCTGCCCACTTGGTCTTCTAAAATCACAGGATTATAGATATGATAAGCTTTTAAGCATCTTTTAGCACAGTGAAGGGGATGGGAAAAGATCACTATGTGGCACTGTTTTAGAGAAACAAAAATAAAGCATCAAAGCAATCACTGCCTTCAAGCAATTTACTTTCTGCTTTTCAGGACAGTAACTGGCACATAATAAGCACTTAATAAATGCTTATTTAATTGAATTGTATATAATAAAGTAGAACTAGAGTTACCAAGGCAAATACAAAGGAGAGGGAAAATATGAGTGAGTTGGTAGAGCTAGTAAAGGCAGCATCTAGTGCGTGGGAGAAAGGAGTCTGATTCCTGTGAGCCAAACACCAAATTATTTTAGTTTAAATACTTGCACTCTGAACTCTTTAAGTCAGATGTCTAAATTTCATGTCTATTCAATAAAAATGGCCATGCTGGTATTAGTTGTACAGTGCAAGAACTTTCATTTTCCAGTAGGAAAAAGTTGGCGTACTAATGTACTTAAAACAAGTTGAAAAGGTTAAGAAAACCTTAGAGATGGAAGATGTCTTCTACATCACTTAGTCCAGCTTTGCATCTAATGCAGGAATTTCTTCTACAATATACCAGACAAGTAGCTCATCCTCTGTCTTAATTTTTTTGAGTGATTAAGAACTCATTAACTAATGAGGTCATTTCAATGAAGAGTTGGCCATTTAGTTGGATTTTAAAGGACTGGTAGGAATTCAACAGACAAGAAGAAAAGAGTTCACATAATATCCCTGTCTCAGTTTTCTCATCTGTAAAATGGGGAAGCCAGGCTAGATTATCTCTAAGATTCTTTCCTTCTCTAAATCTTATGTGACGGTAGTCCTTTTTCTTTGTAAACAAGGGCAATTGCTTTTTCTCCATTCAATCTCATTCTCACCAGCCAAAATTCTTCTGTAGTCAGTGGGCAGATGACCCCCAAAGTTTGTTTTCATCTCTAAGCACAGATGTTGTATGCAAAGCAGACATTCAAGGCACAACAACACTGAAGAGGATCAGTTTGGATGTTGATTAGTGTTTTATAAATAGCTGCATAATTAACATGTACTTACTGCAAAAAGGTATACATAATATTGTATTCCCTGTTGTAGGCTGTAATGAATCTGCCGCCCGTTCATCCTAGGAGGTTTTCACTTACTTTCACCATGATAATTTTAATATGTGGAGCCATTATTAGCTGAATTAAAAATAAGTAAATGAGCAGTAAAAATACAGAAAAATTACAGGTGCCTGTGGTGAGTAAGATAATAACTAGGTAAAAATATATGAAATAATTACAGTGTATGAAAGGCAGAGCCGGCATGAGGAAAATGACTCAATGGAATATTAAACCTGCTGTTGGCAATGTTCAGAAGGCACAATCTACATCATGTTCTTTATCTCTCCTGATCCTCAGCTCATGTCTTATTGTAAACAGCTCCAATCTGTCAAAATGTGCCTAGTCAAAATAACTGGCCTTTTAAATCCAAAATTTTGTCATACCTATATTTGATAACCTGTAAACTAAACATCCAAATGAATAATTGAAGTATTGACTCAATGGACTAAATTTGTAAAATATTTTGGATTCTTATAGTGTTAGGTTTGCTGATCGCACTGAGTCTTTTATAAGCTTCATTAGCATGCTAATTTCTCCTTATTTTGGTATATTGGTGTTTTAGAAACATTTCTGGGCAATTATAATGAAAGATAAACCATAGAGGCAGGGTTTGAGGAATTTTAGAAAATGATATTGCTCTTGGTTCCCCAAAAGTGAATACATTTTTTTTTAAATTGGGAAGTCTAAAACTCTGGTAGTAATCATGGAGATTCAAAAGACATGGTCCCAGCTCTCAAGAAGTCTACAGCTTTTTTGAGAAGACAAAGCCAGAATACTCAATGTAGTAGTAAATACATAGCTAATGTCAGAGTTGTAAGAAAAGAGAATAGTCACCTGCACTTATCAGTGAAGATTTCTAGGATAAGAGACGATTTGAATAGGGTGAATAGATGGGAAATTTAATAAAATTAGGCTTGTAGGAAAGAATAGCCCATTTTTTGTCTATCCAAAGTATGACGACAGAAATCTCTTAAACTATAATAGGAATAATTTCATTTGTGTGCCAAAAAAAGAAGCTCCTGACTACAAGCATTATAAAGTTGGAATATATAATAATCAACTTCCAATTATTTGTGTGTCATTTTGCTGCTTATTGGATTATAATTGTAGTCTTCTTTTTGCAATTATTCCTTTTCCCTCTTTCATTGAGCAAACTTTTAGGCTAATTGCTTTTGCTATTTGGTATGATTGAGTAATTCAGATTATCTTTAATATCAGACAAATATAAACTTAATATAAAAATAAATGAGCTGAAAATATTACTTCTAATAATAATTCACAAGCACACTGATATTCTATTGGAGAAGCTATGAATTCGTCCAAGAATTGGTTCAAGGATTAGTCCGTTCTTGAAAACAATTTCAAACTATATCCTCCAAAGTCACTAATCCATATTCTTTGATCCAATGATATAATTACCAATCTGTACCCCTAAGTGATCAAAGAAAGAAGACCCTATATGTACCAGAATAATTATAGTAAAAAACTGGATACTTAGAGAGCACTCATCAATTGGGAAATAGATAAATTATGGTGTATTAATGTAATGAAATAATATTGCACATTAGAAATGAGTGAAAGCATGATTTCAGACAAACTGGGGAATACTTGCATGAATTGATACAGAATAAAGTGATTAGAATCAGAAGAATGATTATACATAACAACAATGCTAAAAAGAAGAAAGTACTCTGATCTATTCAATGGCTATCTAAGTTTCCAGAGGACTAATGATTCTATCCTCTTCCTGACATACAAGATGACAAATAAGATATATACTTTCAATACATGACCAGTTTGGAAGTTCATTGTGCTTAAAAGTATATGTTTTACATGTTTTTATTTTTTAACTTGAAAAAGGTGATGAAAGAGAGGAAGCAGATATAAGGAAGGAAAGAAAGATATGATGAGAAGAAAACAAGGAAGGAAGGAAGGAAGGAAGGAAGGAAGGAAGGAAGGAAGGAAGGAGGGAGGGAGGGAGGGAAAGGAAAGGAAAGGAAAGGAAAGGAAAGGAAAGGAAAGGAAAGGAAAGGAAAGGAAAGGAAAGGAAAGGAAAGGAAAGGAAAGGAAAGGAAAGGAAAGGAAAGGAAAGAAAAGGAAAGGAAAGGACAAAGGAAAGGACAAAGAAAAGGAAAAAGGAAGGGAAAAGGAAGGGAAAAGGAAAGGAAAAAGGAAAGGAAAGGAAAAAGGAAAGGAAAAAGGAAAGGAAAGGAAAAAGGAAAGGAAAGGAAAGGAAAGGAAAAGGAGAGGAAAGGAAAGGAAAAAGGAAAGGAAAAAGGAAAGGAAAGGAAAGGAAAAGGAAAGGAGAGGAAAGGAAAGGAAAAAGGAAAGGAAAAAGGAAAGGAAAGGAAAGGAAAAGGAAAGGAAAAGGAAAGGAAAGGAAAGGAAAGGAACAAGGAAAGGAAAAAGGAAAGGAAAAAGGAAAGAAAAAAGGAAAGGAAAAAGGAAAGGAAAGGAAAGGAGAAGGGAGGGAAGAGATGGGAAGACAAAGAAAGGAGAGGGAAAATGAATGAAAAGAGAATAATTGAAACATTTTCTAATACACAGAAGAGAACAAAGAATACCAGAAAGAATCAGAGAGAAGTAAGATAGCAATGAAAATAGCATATTGAATTTATTATGTTTTTTTAAAAAACAAGCTGTACATAATAGAAATTTACAATGTCATAAAGAATTATTTTTCTACTTTACAAGGTTTATGGAAAGTGCCATTTTATTTGGCCTTTTAATTTTAGAATGAAACATTCTAAATAATTCTGACAGTAATTTACATGATGGAATGCAAAGAGTCTGGAAATTAGGAGGCATTAGTCTAAATCCTGGCTCTGCTATCTAAGTAAGCTGTGTGACTTTATTCTGATCTATTAAAGAGGTTTATTAAAGACTTCTTTCAGTTTCAACACAAAAATGTTAAAACATTTAACATTTTATAGTGTTAAAGTTGAACTCTGCTTCTAATTCATTACCTATAAATATTGTTTCTGTCCTGGGATACTGTTAAAATGATTCAACAGCTCTTTTTTTATAGCTAGAGGCCCAACTTTGATTAAAAAAAATACTGCAGTTTTAATTCTATCTTTTCAACCATCCTCGTCACAACCCATAACCTTTCTTTAAACTGCATTCCTAGTAATACATTAAGATTAACAAAGTAATTAGTTAAAAGCTTGTGTCCAAGTCACCAGCTTAAGAGAGAAAGTGAAAATTTAAACCAACTTTTAAGAAATAATGTAATTTAACATATATTGGATTACTTGCCATCTAGGAGAGGGGTGGGGAGAAGGGAAGGGAATTGGAACACAAGATTTTGCAAAGGTCAATGGTGAAAAATTATATGCATATATGTTTTGAAAATAAAAAACTTCAATAAAAAATTAAAAAGAAAAAGAAGTAATATAAACCTGCATGCTTTAATGAAGGCATTGGTCTATTGTTCTGGAAGGATGGGGTAAGAGAGAAACAGAAAGACAGACAGAGGCACAGAGACAGAGAAATAGAATGAAGGCTCATTGGCTTTGGAATTGGCTTAGGAATCCTACCAGTTCCTTCAAAACAGCATCTGCCTGTGTCTCATACATATTTAAATATACTGTGTTGGACCTAGAGACCAGTGATGACAAATTTGTGGTGGCTGTTCTACTAAAACTCTTGTCTATGCTCACCTCTTTGGATTTTCTCAACATCTTCTCCTTATAGTTTCTAAGGATGGGCAGGTCTAGCTTATTAATCAAAGTCAGACCCTAACAGCCTCAGAATCAAAATGAACTTCCCTGAGGTCAAGAAAGAAAACAGAATTTCTGCTAATTTTTGTGGCATTCACCTCCCGCGTTCTATTATATTTTGTGGAGAAAGAGCTATCTTCTGAGAGAAAAAGTGCATGATCTCTTGAGATCCTTTCCAATTTAATGGTTCTATAATTTCTAAGTATTTTGCTGCTGATCACCACCAGATTCTTTCTCCAAAATCTCATCTTGGCATAAAAGTAATCCTGGATTTGTGCTAGCAGAACTCAAGCAATGTCCAATTACCCTTGACATGGAAAAATTTTGAATATCTCGACCCAGCAATAAAGCTTGTCCAGTGTCCCCAGAGCCAGCCTGGCTAAGTTGGACACAGTGCTGAATTTTCTGAGCACAATAACTCTTAATATCTAATTATTACATGATATAGAAGTTGGACTGGATACCAGTAAAGCTGATATCATTACAATGAAACCAGAGAACTTTGGAGAATCAAAGGATCAATACTTTATTTTCAGAGAGCAGCTTGATATCTTAAAATTTCACTTGAAGTGAACTGGTCAGTTTTAAATTTACCTTACCTTTACAGAATTGTTGTAAGGATCAAATAGATAATGCTTATAAAGCACTTTGTGAAAGTACCCTATTACCTGTCATCATCAACATCATTATCATTCTGTTCTTCATAACTTTTGTGATGGAATTAATGGTCTAAGGACAAATTGTTCCCTTGGTATATTTCTTTTATATTTAATTTTAGGTTAGTCATTGTCCAAATGGATAAAATGATTATTTGCTGTTGTTGTTATAATTGTCACTCACTCATTTCAGCCACTACTTTATTTTTTTCAGAAGTGTTTAAAATCATTCATGAGTCAATTTAAAATCATTCAAGAGTCATGAGATCTTTAGTAGATTCCAGTAGGGACTTATTCAAACCAAAGGCCATCCTATCCTTCTGTCTTTTATGTAACTGGCGATGGCAGTGATTTCATACTGGGTAAAATGCTTTCAGATCTTTTGATATTGCTTATTTGCATGGTAAAACTAAGAAAAAGTGAAGGGGGAATGATACAGTTAACTTCCAATACACTGACTTCCTTGATGTTTCTCAAACAAGACATTCCAATCTTCCAATTATGGGCATTTCCCCTAGCTTTCTCACAGTCTCTTTCCTCAACTCTGTGTCCTGGCTTCCCTGTCATCCTAAAATTCTGCCATAGTGCCAGTGCCTTTCTTCTATTCATTATTTCCTATTTATCTCATATATAACTTATTGTACATATTGTTTGCATGTTGTATCCTCTGTTACATCATGAGCTCTTTTGCCCTTCTTTGTAACCTCAAGCCCTTAGCACTTCCCTCCTTCCCTTCTTCCAGTTACTCTCCCTACTGCGTATTCTATGATCGAGTGACATTAGATTTTCTTGCTGTTTCTTGTACCAACTCTATGAATGTCCCTCATGTTTGAATTTTTCTCCCTCTTCATTTCTTCTTCCTATCTTTCCTGGCTTCTTTCAGATCCCAGCTAAAGTCTCACCTTTTTCAAGAAACCCTTTCCTGATCCCTCTTAATGCTAGTACCTTCTGTGGATAGATCAACTCCAATTTATTTTATCTCTATCTATCTATCTATATTGTTTCCCCCATTAGAATGTGAGCTCCTCCTGAGTGCATCTCCTCTTCTTAGAATAGTGCCTGGCATATTGTAAGCATTTAATAAATGTTTATTAGCTCACTAAGAGGAACTTAATAGAGGAGTCTGAGCTACCAGATTCTTTGCTCCTACCAGCTCATTTTAACGTCACTTTTAATCAGTATCTTTCCTTTTCTTTTTTTTACTGAAGCTTTTTATTTACAAAACATATGTAAGGATAATTTTTCAACACTTACCCTTGCAAAATCCTGTGTTCCAATTATGCCCCCCTTCCTGCCACCCCCTCCCCTAGATGGCAACTGATCTAATAGATGTTGAACATGGTAAAAATATATGTAAATCAAATATAGGCATACGTATTTATACAATTTATCTTGCTGTACATATCTTTTCTTTGTATATCACCAAATTCTTCCCTGGAGTACCTTCTTCTCCTTTTCCTAGTGAGCCATTCCATACAATAAAGAATGCTTTTCCAAAAAAGAAGAGAAAAAACAATTAGTAAAAACCAAACATTATTTTGAGGAAAAAATGAAAATATATGCAATGTTCCACACTTGCTATCAATTCTCTTTCTGATAGAAATTCTCTTTAAGTCTTAAGGCTCTTTTCACAAAGTCATCAGATTTCTGGTTTCTAGGTCCGTAGACACTGGACCCCTAAACTGAATCCTTCAGGATGCCTTGTGCTTCAGCTAGTAATGATTGAAGAGAATATTTTGGGAAACTAGAAAAGATTAAATTCTTGAATGATTAGGAACATTATGTGAATGGAATAAATTTCAAGAATTAATAACTGCAATAACAATTAAAAAAATCAGAACCTTTGAACATGAAGTTTTTTAGGAGGCAGGAAAAGTTGGGAGTCATGGTACTTGGAAATCAAATTCAGACATAAAGGTTCAGAAATAAGCTAAAGTTAAAGACTCTAGAGCAAAGGTAAAAATTCCCTACTTTACAACTGTGGAAGAACTGGAATCCATAAAAAGCTTATTAAGGTTCTGCAAGGCCTAGGGCTAATACTTTGGTCTGTATTTTTATTCCATAGTAAGTTGAATAAGTTATTGTCAACAAGAGACCAAATTGCTTTCCTATTAAATCCATATGTTCCCCAAACTCTAAAGAAACTAGTTTTCCTGAAATTCTTTTTTTTATCTTTTTTTTCTTTATTTCTTTTTTAGACTTTCTAGCAATCATTGACAGAAGCAAAAGACTTGGCAAACTATGTTATGTCATTTGCTACAGACATGAGATAAATTTTCTTAACATAAAAATGGGAAAAGACATATATTTCTCCTATTTCACAGAGGGAATATCTTCTGGCATAGTGGGCAATGACTTTAATATCTACAACCAGATTTACATGAAGTTTAGATGTAGGCATACAGTTGATATGATGATATCCTGCTTCTATCTGCTTTACCAATCAGGGACTCCTTCACTAGCTGACAATGACCTTGGAATTCTAGACTAGATTCAACATAACATGAATTGGAATCTGCCATTTTTGTGTTTAGGTCACATGTCTCCTTGAAAATCAGGCCAAGTTAACCTTGAACATATTAAATATCTCTCTAATGCATTATTTAGTATCTTGATATTATAAAAAAAAAAGTTGTTCTCATCTAAGCAATAAGAAAACCCTTCATCTCAAATCTTTGAAATGATAATCTGTCAGTAAATTTTGCTGGAAGTATTTTTTTTTAAACTAGAAAATGTGGGAAATAGATTTTTTCCCCCATAATAAACCAGTCTCTCAAAAGCCACATTATTAGAATAATTGTCATTTCCTAGAGACATTTTTCCTAAACTCTAATTCCAGACTCCCAAAATTAAATAATCATTGAAGAAAAAGGGCTCATTTTCTATATGAGGTTTGACCATGTTAAAGTGGTTATTAATATACTTGCTCAACCTTCTATAAATATATCCTGTTTTATGATTTATTTAATAATAATTTTGTTTTTTTTAATAAAATTGGTGATGGCATAATTTTTAGAAATGGATTGAAAATTTTACACGGTAAAGTACCATAAGAGACATCTGTCTTTCAGGAGTCACCAATAAATTTAACTATAGCATTCACAATAGTTAGCATTTACATAGAGCTTTAAAGTTAGCAAAGTGATTTACATATACTATCTCATTTAATCTGCATAATAACACTGGGGATGTAAGTACTATTACCCTTAGTCTCCAGATGGGGAAATTGAGTCAAATAGGAGTTAAATGACTTGCCCATAGTCATATATTTAAACAAGTGTCTGTGGCAGTATTTAAACTGGGGTTTTCCACATTCCCACTTCAATGCTCTATAGATCATGCTATTTACCTGCTAAAAATTTGTGAAGCCATCATACAAGATCAAAGAAGTGGCTGGCAATGTTGGGTCTAGATTGTGTGATATAAAGGAAAGGGATATTGTTATGTTGTAAATACTTTACCAGGATTACAGTTAGACATTCTGCTTTAGGCAGAGTGATAGCAGAGCCTTGCTTTCAAACATTATCAGGCTGAAACAAATGTTATTTGACTGCATCATCTCAATCTATACTGAATTTACTCATTTTTACCACTGCCACTTTCCTCCCTTCTTTCAACCATCCTTCTTTACCCAAACTCCTTCTTTATCATCAGATAACATATTTCAAAGACCAGAGACCTGTGTCCCTGTTGCCATACTGGCACAATTTCATAGCCGTGATTAGTGAATTGCTACTGTCAAAAAAACATCATCACTCAGAGATCCACTTCCAGTGATGACAGGCTTTTAGAACTTAGCAGATTGATCCAAAGATGAAAGATAGGTTGTCCATGGTCAGGCTCATATAGAAGTAGTTCAAGCTTGGTAAGACCTTTCCAAGTTTGCATTTTGGCTGACATAGTCATCAAAACTAGAATGAATACAACAGTACAATAAGACACCAAAGATTTTAGTAAAGGTTCAGTGTCTTTGAAAAAAGAAAATAAATTAATCTTTTCAAGCCAGATGCACTCTGAGTCATTTCAAAATCACAGATTAACATGAAAATCAAACCAAAAAAAGAATGAGTGAATGGGGTGAGGAGGATAGGTAAGGATCAATAGATGCATAGTCTACATTATATTTTAATTATTTAGCTCTATTTTCTAATTCTCTTAAGTCTTTATTACTATTAGGTTTGAACATGATGATCTACTGTGATTTTTATTTTCAATTAATAAGTAGTTTTGTTAAATACTTACCCAGTTGTCTATTAAGTATCATATGCATATTATAATGTCTTATGGGAGATTACAGTTGCAATTATACCACTTAGAAAATAAAATAAAGAAAAGAAAAAAAAAACAAGAGACTGAAGGGTTAATCAGGAAAAAAAATCATTTTCATAGACAGTACATGTATTTCTCCTTTTCCCCCAGTCAACTCCGAGAGAATTGTAGTAATACAGGTAGACCAATTTCCTTTTTTATGAATCCAGTGCTCAATTTATGAAAACCATTTTGTAACCCATTTATATGCAGGAAACCTTTGCTTTAAGGTTCTGTCATTTACTTTGATCATGATTATTTATAACCCCTCTTGAAAATGCCTTTTACTGGTATAGCTCTCAGGAATAACATTCCTGAGAGGCTGTTTTCTACAATGCTTTAAAACTGGTAGTAGAGCCAAGGAAGGATCTGCTCTTTTTTCTTTTACCCAGTTGCAAAGTAAATGGCTATGTTTTATTAGTAACTTGAGAGAGAAGGGTGTGTTAAATGAAAATAGGCAAATAATTAAGCACCTACTCTTGGCAAGATATTGTGATTTGCTCTGTGGGAAACATAAAAAAGCATGCTGGTTCTGGAGTTAGAAGACCCAGGCTAAAATCTCACCTGTGACAGTTTCTTCCTTAGTGACCTTGGGCAAGACACAAACTTTCTGAGTTTCAGAACCCTTATTTATTCTCTGAGCAATGGACTAGATGGCTTGGGGCGGGGGGGGAGGCTTCTAGCCCTAAATTTATGCTATATTATTCTCCAAGTTATATGCATTTTGGTTCTAAAACAAAACAAAAATATGAGGAAAATTAACAAGATTGAGAAAATAGTTTAAGGTGCAAGGAGAAAGTGGCAGTATGTCAAAGAGGAATAGATCAGTATTATCCTACAGGTTGATCTCAAAGCCCAAACTGGTTAATTTCTAAGCCAGAAGTTGCAGGTATTTACCCCTCATATAGTTTCCTAGAAATCCCAGAAGAATGGAGAGTACACCTTGGTAATCGTGACTCAAATTTATTTCTGGGGTTGGTGATGGAAACGTTACTTTCTGTACCCTCATTTTCCCCTATTTTTCCAATCCTCCAGCTGGGCTTAGCTATGACATCTACTTCCTTCTCCATGCTCATGCATTCTATTCTTAGCATTTCCTACTACCCTCTTCCTAGCAAGTGCACACTCACAGACACAAAACTTCTTAAAAGTACCTCTTCCTGGTTAAATGGATCCCTACATTACATAATATGGTACCTGCCAAAGATAATTCACTAAAGGAAGAGAGAACTTTAGATTAGGAACAGAAAAGACTTTGCATCAAGAGGTGAGATTTGAATTGTATGGTGGAATTGCAATAGGAAAAGAGGAGGAAGAGGGTATTCCAGTGGGAGAAAAATAATGGAGATAAGGAAGTTCAAAGGGATGATGTTTGGAGGCCTGGGGAACTTTGATTGAAGCAGATGATTTAGTTAGTGGAGTTAATAGAAGGTAAATCTGCAAAAATCATTCAGACAAGATTATGGAGGTATTTGAAGACTAGAATAAGGAATTTTATATTTGGCCTGTGGGAAATAGAGGGGCTTTTTGTCATTTCTAGCACCAATGATTGACATGTTTAAAGTAATGCTTTTGGAAGATTGGTCTGGTGACGATGTGCAAGATAGGTTGGAGAGGAAAAGAGACCTCAGGCAGAGATACACCACACATGGCAGGTCCCATACAGCCTAGTATAATGTGATTTAATTCTGGCCCTTTACAAATACTTCCTTGAAGAGCAAATTTAAAAATTTTGAATGTATTCCTTGACCCCTTGGCACTTACCATGCACAGCCTTCCCAAGGTACAGAACAGGACAAAATGGATTATGCCCTCAACAACAAGAGACGAGTCATCCGCCTGGTCCTCCAGTGGGCAACTTTATATGGAGACTTACTACAAGAGGATGAAGTAGCAATGGCCTTCCTAGAGGTATGCTAGAACGATTCTTCCTTTTTCTGCCCCCTCTCTCTGCAGTATGGTTTAAAGGGACTTATTCTAGAAGCAAGATACAATGTCGATTTAGAGTGATGTTCCCATTTCAAAGAGGATAAAGTAAGGAATTATTAAAATTAGGGAACCTATCACTTTTCTTAGTGATGGAGGTGAAGGAGAGAGGAGACACAAGGTGGTCCTGAGGAGTCACAGAAATAGACCTATGACTGGACATAGCTTTTGACCTAAAGACCATTCAGTTGGAAGAGAACTTTCTTCCAGTCCATGACCCTAAATTTTCATTATGTCTCCTACCCCCATTTACCTCTGTTAATAACGACTATCCTCCATTGTTTATTTGAGCATCTTACCGGAGTAATACTTTACTCTACTGAAGACAGGGAGCAGAAGAAAAAGATAATTGTTTTAAAAATCCTTGTAGCCCAAATGCTTATTTATGATCCTATGTTTTCTGAAATGGATGACCCAAAACAAGATATTTTTTGGCTGTCTGTTCCTTTTTTTCCCTTCTCAGCAGTAATTTTTAGGTCAGAGGGAACAGGATAAGCATAGTGAGGCATAAGGATACCTTATGGTGATGGAATGGAATTGTTTTCTAAAATTTAATGCAGCATGATCATAGGAGTTTGAATTTTACAGGTGCATCCGTGGCCTCCATCCACTTGATATGAGCGATATATGCCACAGGCCTACTATATTACAGATAATTCAAGGCAAGGGTTGAGCTGATGCAGAAATACTTCCCTCTTCTTTTACCTCTTCCCATCCGCCCACTTTGGCTAATGAGAATATTCATTCAAAATTGCTTCTGTTACCACCTTTTCTGCCTCCTCACCTTAGTAACGGTAAAAAAAAAAAAAATACTCCTGAGGAATGACAATATTGAATAAAGTTTTCTAAGGAAGATGAACAAGGGCAAGCATCCCAAGCTGATGGAACATAATATAAAAGGAGACCCTAACTGAGCAAGAAGCTTAACAAAACTGACAGGAAATTCCTCTAATAAAAAGACTATTTATTTTATTAGTGGGAACTCCCTTTTATCACTGTACATTAGCAATTTATCTGTAATTTATACTCTTAAAAATTCCCTGTAACTTTGAGGAATTAAGTGACATGCTTAAGGCTATGTAGCCAGCAGGTGTTAAAGGTAACATTTGAACTTAGATCTTCCTGACATTAAAGGCCAGGCCTCTATGCACCCTATCATACTCTTCTTTAGAGAGACAAAGAGATAGGGGAGAACAAATCCTTTGTATTGATGAAGAATTGATTTTTATTTTAACAAGTTGACCAGCATCTTAGCAGCTGCAAATCTCTTTTTGAAAGATGGTCCCTGAAATTTGAGGAGAAAGACTTCTAACATATAAGGTGTCCCTAAAGTCTTTGTTCTGTTTTAAAGTTTAAAACTGATGAAGGTCCCTGTTTGATATTTAATTACTTTAAGGGCTGAACTTTAAGATGAACTTCAGAATTGATTTTAATGGCTCTAATATCAAAAACAAAAACAACCTGTAAAGCTGAGTTGAAAAACTTGCTAAGCCTCGTAGCTGTGCTAAAATGTTTTAATAATATTAATCATTTTTAATAATAGTCAATGTAACATATGATGTCTTCAATTTTTTTCAAGAAAAATATTTTTATAGAATTAAGCAGCAAAGTGATCTTAAAATAGAGACTATCATAAAAACCATGGAGAAAAATGACATATAAAATGGAATACTTCTTTTGTTGAACTCATTAGTGACTACCAAATGAAACTAAATTGTGGACCCTACTTCTTAATCTTTGCAGAATAACATATCTCTGATTATTATGGTTAAACAACATGTTCTTTATTCATTTCAGGAGTTTTATGTATCTGTATCAGATGATAGCCGGTTGATTGCAGCCCTTAAGGAACAGCTTCCAGAGTTAGAAAAGACAGTCAAGCAAATGTAAGGAGAGTATTGTCTTTCTTTGTCTTAAGCACGCTACCTCTAATCACAAGCCCTTCTGACACACCTTTCTATATTAAAGTTTTAAAACAATTTAAAAAGAAGCAATCACATAGCATTTTAGAATCGAAGGACCTGAGTCCAGTGGGATAGGCTGTTATCACATAGAAGACAAATAAAAGGAAGTGAGGTTCCATGTTGGAATGCAGCTAGGAGTTGCAGTAAATAGAGTGTTGGGCCTGTAAATCAGGAGGAATTATGAGTTCAAATCCAGCTTCAACTCACTATCTGTGGGATCTTGGACAAGTCACTTACTTTCTGTCTGCCTATTATTTCCTTTTCTGTAAAATGGGGATAATAATTGTACCAACTTCTTGGGAAATTAGAAATAATATTTGTAAAGTGCTTTGCAAACCTTGAAGGCCTTTATAAACGCTACTCATTACCAAGTCTAAATATCAGGGTAGCAGTATAAATTGACTTCTTCCTTTCCTCCTAGATTTATATTAACAAAATGGAGCGCTTCTGGTTTTAGGCCTCAAATTCTAAGATCAGAATGGCCAGACATTTAGTTAAATAATAATAATAACAAGAATAATGATGATGAATGATAGCTAAATAATTGATGCAGTACACTATGTGCCAGGCACTATAAACACTTTACAATTATTATTTCAGGGAGGGGATGCCATAACATGCAAGTGAATCAGATTTAAGTGAGGGAGGTCTGGGCAAGGTCACCTGCCTCACTTTCCCCTCCAGAGCTTTCTGGATCTGGCCAAATACAGATCAGAAGGATTGGAGATGACCTTAATTACTGTAGATGAATACTTATATGAAAGCAGCACTTACATGAAGCTTCCCTCCAGCCCAATCCTGTTGAGTATAATATTCTCATCATATAAACCAAAAAGATTGGAAGATGAAACTTGAGTGACATTTGAAGTTCTAGGAAGAAGACAAGCTAATGAACTTAAGGATCCTGGTTGTTAATATCATTCCTGCCTCCATCTTAGCTGATCCCTTCATTGCCTCCCATGCCCTAGTCTCCCTAACCTGAAATGAAGATGATCTTCTCTTCTTCTGAGAGTGTTATCTCATTGCTTATGTAAGGGAAGACAGATGTTAACAAAAAAAAATAGAAAATAATATTTATCAAAGATATTGAATGATGGGTTCTCTCTACTTCTACATTTTAGTTCAGAAGATGCCAAGGCTCCACAAAAGAAGGTGGGTAAAAAGCTTTGAATTGGAATATATTGTTTTGTGTTTAGTAAAATTACTATACTCCAGAACACTTAACTACACCATTTAAAACATAATGAATATTTTTAAGATGACAAAATATTTTACTTAATCTTTCTGGGCCTGATTGATGCCCAGGTATACTTTTACTGATACTTTAAGGTAAGGTAATTATTCTCCTCTATAACATTTAATGCAATTGCTTTCCTCCCCCCAGCACAAAGTTCTTTTGCAACAATTCAACCCTGTTGAAGACAAAGCACAGAAACGCCAACCTGTTCGGGGGTCTGATGAAAGTAAGCACCATTCATTTTGTATGGCTTATTACAGGTCAGCTAAGTAGCACAGTGATGACTAGAGTCAGAATGGCTCATCTTTCTGAGTTCAAAGCAAGCCTCAGACACTTTCTGTGTGACCCTAGACAAGTCACTTAACCCTTTTTGCCTCATTTCCTTATCAGTAAAATGAGCTGGAGAAGGAAATGTCAAACCACTCCAGAATCTTTGCCAAGAAAACTCCAAATAGAGCTGCAGTCACAAACTGAAAAACAACTGAACAATAATATTGTGGGTCAGAATAAAAATCTTCCCTCCTACATTAATCAGCTTGGTCCTTCTCTGGTCAGAACTGGTCATCTCTGGCCATTAAGCAGACCAATGCAGAGAGAGCTGGACTCAGAATCAAGGATATTTGAGTGCAAACCCTGTCTCCGGCTTTATTAGCTGGGTAATCATCATTTTGCCCAGAATTACCTTGTACCTCAGCCTCATCTTTAAAATCGGGATAATAATAGTACCACCCTTCTAGGGTTTTTATGAGAATCAAAAGAGATAGGATATACACAAAATTCTCTGCAAAATTTAAAATTACTAGGGGTCTTCCTCAATCCAAGCAGTTAATTGTACTTCTTATCTTTTGTTTGAAGTGAGATTATTTAATTCTAGAGACAAGCATCATAGCTTGGTTCTATTCCATAACTATATGACAATGGGAGAGATGCCAGGGTATCTGTCATCAGGTGCCCCCTCTATGAGGGGAGCATTCATTTCATAGATGCCCAGGAGAATGGAGCTGCCTCAAACTCTTTGAGTAGAACCCATTAGGTGATTTCAGAGAGATCAAAATTCTTCCCAGTAATCCATTCATCTTCAAAGACTCACCAAAAGCATTGTGAGCTAGGAAAGAAAAAGTCTTACATTTTCCATTTCAAATCATTGAACTACATCCCGGGACTCTGGGAAGGGGACCTGCAAACATGGCAACTGAAACTATTCTCTTCAAATATAAAGTGAAGTGTCCTTCTTTCAACAAATGGCATTAACTCAAAGTACATAGGTAAATGAACCAGGTGAATGAGAAATTTTAAACACTGTGACTTCATTACATAATTAGAAATGGATCACAGAATTCTAGCACCAGGCAGGGGATGTGATGTTGCTGAAAGGTGCTACTCCAGGGCCTGAAACTCTGTACCACTTTGAAATATTCATCACGAGGGTATCTGGTAATCATTATCATTAAATGTCTATAGTGTGGTACTTTGGTCTGTTTGGTGAATTTTTCACAATAGCCAGGAGAGGTTCAGAGTCTTCAAGCAGGCCCAGATTATGGGCCTAGAAAATCATTAACGTTCTTGTTCTTTTGGTTTCACAGGCATCTGATTGAGGGGCAGAGAGAGGAAGTCATGAATATATTTGTTATAAATAGCAGCTTATGCCATTTCATATATTTAGCTCAGTCCTTTCTGGATAAGTAAAAATGTGAATCCATGGGAACATTAACATGGAAAATAGTAGGCTAAAATAGTAAAAAAAAAAAAAAAAAAAAATGCAGAATGAAGAAAATATTTCTAAAACTTGTGATTTTTAAAAAGTATGTGGTAGACTGACATACTGTAGTAACATTTTTCTCTTTTTCACAGTTCTGTTTAAAGTCTACTGCCTAGACCATACTTATACCACTATCCGCGTGCCTGTGTCAGCTTCTGTGAAAGAAGTTATTAGTGCCGTAGCAGACAAATTGGGTTCTGGAGAAGGACTGATAATAGTCAAGATGAGCTCCGGAGGAGGTAAAGACTTAATCCAGATGTTATACTTGTCTGCAAAATGGAAAATCCCAACTGATCAGAAACACTGGGTCAGGATTTGGTAGAACCCATCCATGCTAATTTAAGTGGATTGGGTGAGTGCTCATACCAGCAATTCATTTTTTGTCATCATTCTTAATAATAAATTTGTATTTATATACATCCCATCACATTTAGTTCTCATAACAGATCTCAAATAGAAAGTGATTATTTCCATTTCATAAATAATGAAACTGAGATAGAGGAAGATACAATAATTTCAGAAGATACTGCCCTTAGACATGGGTCAGTCCTGGATTCAAATCTTGACTTTACTATTTGTGGGTCCTTAGAAAATTCTGCAATTATGTTTAAAAGAACTGCAATCTATGTCAGATCATTTGCTATCTTGAGGAGGGAGAAGTAAGGGAGAAAGGGAGAAAAATTTGGAACACAAAATCTTACAAAACTGAATAATAAGAATTTTACAAGTGATTTTAATTCAAGAAGAATTTATTAAGGACCTTCTGTGCTGGAGAATCTGCTAAGTGCTAAGGAATCAAAGACATTTTCCCTTGAGAAGTTTATTTGAGGGAAAATAACACATCCTAAAACAAAATGTAGCAAGTTACTCCCGCCTTGAGCTTTATTTTCCTCATCTGTGAAATGAGATCACTATCTACCTCACATGGTTCTTGTTATTTGGAAAAACACACATCTTTAAGTATTATCTGTGGTGCATATGGACATATACATATGTGTGTATGTGTACTATGAGTGATCAATATAAGAACTAGATTATTAATATGAAATCAGAACCATTATACATGTTTACCAAGTTCTAGATCAGAACCCTATCCATTAAAAAAATTAGGCAAGTTTTACTAGACATTAATGATTCTTGCAGCACTAGGACTTTTAAGAGAAGTCAGTTTTCCTAAGTATTTGAATAGTTTTCATGAGTTGTAAATGATAATCCATAGTCTTGCAGGGGTCCTCAAACTTTTTAAATAGGGGGCCAGTTCACTGTCCCTCACACTGTTGGAGGGCCGGACTATAGTAAAAACAAAAACTTTGTTTTGTGGGCCTTTAAATAAAGAAACTTCATAGCCCTGGGTGAGGGGGATAATCATGCTCAGCTGCCTCATCTGGCCCGTGGGCCGAAGTTTGAGGACCCTTGGTAGAGTATCTAGCTCAGGACCTGTTTGCTGCTACAAATAGGTTGAAGGTTGCTTCAGTTTTTTTTTTTTCCCACCCACATTCATAAATCTCCGAAATCTATCCATAGATATCCTTCCATAACTTGGGGGTCCATGGAATTTAAAAATCACTCTCTTGGTATCTATGTAATATCAAGAGATCTAGAATCCTTGACCACCCAGTATATTGGGTACATTTCCTGTGATCATGAACTAGAAATGGATTATAATGTGTACCATTAGAGAAGGGGGTATTTGTGTTATGGAACCTTATTGAAGCAGACTACAAAGTAGATCCATTCTCAGAATAATGTTTTTAAATGCATAAAATAAAATGCAAAGGATTTCAAAGAAAACCAATTATAATGAAATACAGTTATCATTTTTTTAAAAATCCATACTGCCCAAATTATTTTGGAAAAAATGTTTTTGTGAGGAAATAAAGAAAATTATAAGAAATTATTTTGAACAACTATAAATAAAACTGACAACATAAATGAAATATATACATATTTATAAAATATAAATTGCACATTAGTAAACTAAGAAATGAAGAGTTTAAATTGCTTGATCTCAGAAAAATTGATTAAATAATCCATAAATGAACTAAAATAAAAGATCAAAAGAAATAAACAAAATTAAACAAGACCAGATAGATCAGAGTCATCTAAATATTAAAATATTTTTAAATATCCAAATAAAGGAAACAATTTGAACTAATTGTACCAAAAGTCTTTTTGAAAAATGTAAATAATATATATTCAAAGTCCAATATTAAAGCAGAAGTCATCTGAGTTTTATAAAGTTTTCTCCTCCTTTCCAACTACTCTGCATTATTGCCAGTTAGAAGCAAATGTATGTTTATAATTATGATAGCAGCTTAGAACTGAATAAATTGAATCTTTGGTAGTCTTATTCTTGTTTTGTAGTTATTTCAGATAGTGTTGTTTTTTCTTCTAACACTGAGGGCCTGAGTATGCTATGTCTCTTTTGTTGTTGTTCAGTAGGTCCCTTTAGTAATGTGTTTCATACAGTCACTATCCACATTCAGGTAATTCACATGGCTGACAATTTGTTGGTGTGATTAAGGTAGTGCAGCGAATTTCAGATGTATTTAATGGGCAGTCTTGTGCTTTTATATTCACAGAAAAGGTGGTGCTCAAACCTAATGATGTTTCAGTATTTACAACACTCACTGTTAATGGACGTCTGTTCGCTTGCCCACGAGAGCAATTCGATTCACTGGTATGTATGGATGCTGTTTTCATAAAAGCATCTGCAGTCAAAAGCTTGCATAATCTTAGTGTTTTAAAAAAAAGGAAAAGAAACACCTTGAATTCTGATTGGTCTTTCCTACCAAAAAAAAAAAAAAAACATTTAAAAAAACACATTTTGGGTAAAAATCATTTTTTTTAAAAGATACTCTAAACTACAAATTTGAGGCTCTGGTATTTATTGAAAAGCACTAATACAAAAGTACAATTTCTACTACCATTTCTATAATCAAGAACATAGTCTACTTACTTTCCAGGTACTTTGAAACTTGAAAGTTAAAATAAACATTATTCAGTATAAATGTGTTATCTGTCAGACATGATAGTGACATCCATGGACTCATTAAAGTGAAATCACTATTTAGCAATGGGAAAAAGTTTGTCTCTGTAAATGTTCTAATTTGTTGTTCTAAGATTTTAGATATTATTACATCAACCTTTGCAATATGATCCTGAGCAAAATATCCAAGTAACATATAATTTAAACATGATCATCAAAATGATTCTGAAACAATCCATATACTTCCCAGACACTATTACTTGTCAAAGGTACTACCATGTTCCTGATTATCTAGGTTAACAATTCACTAGTCAGCCTATAAAGAGACAGTAGATGAACAGTTAGGTAGATAGAAATTGATAGGTATTTTTCTTTAATATGATCCTTCCCTAATTCCCTAATTTAACTTGTCTGAACTATTTCAATAAGTTTCTAACTGATTTCCCTTGCTCAAGTTTCCCCCATTCCAGTACATCCTCCACTCAGTGGCCAGTGATTTCTCTGAAGGGAAGACTGATTAGGTGACTCTCCAATGCCTCAGTAGTTCTATATGACCTCTAGAATTGAACATAAAATCCTCTGTTTTGCATTAGGGACACCTAGGTGGCACAATGGGTAGAGTATTGGACTCAAAGTCAGGAAGACATCAAATAAGGACTCAGATAATTCCTAGCTATCATGGACAAGTCTGTTTTCCTCAATTTCCTCGTCTGTAAAATGATAATAGCAGTATCTGCTTCAGAGGTTGTTGTGCAGACTACAGTGCTTTGTAAAGCATTGTGGCATTTCTATAATGCTTTAAAGTTTACGAAGCACTTTAGTTTCCCGTCTCTGGAATTTTCTCCATCCTCACCTCTTAATTTCTTTGCATGAGTCCTTTCTTAGTCCCCACAATGGCTAGTCCTGTCCTCTCTGAAATCACCTTGTATCAACACAGGATGTATACTTTTTTGATATACTGTACCTTGTACTTTTTTTTTTCTCTTCCATTAGACTGTGAGCTCCTTGAGGGCAGGCACTGTTTTTTAACCTTTCTTTGCATCCTCAGAACTTAGCACAGTGCTAACAAGTAGCAAGTGCTTAACAAGTGTTTTTTGATGGATTAATCTTGTACTTTGAAGGTACTCTACAAATGTTTGCTGCATTAAACTAAAATACACCAGGCATAGATTTATTTTCTGCTTACTCCATATAAAGGGGTTGAAGAGTCAAGTCTTTTCCAGTGCTGTTTGGGAGAAAGCCATGGAGCCATCTTAAATGGCAAAGACACAAATTAGATTCCTTAATAGATAGCAATGCCATTGACATCTGGGCACCATCCAATATTTAGCACCACACAAAACCAAGGGACTGCAGCCTCTATATCTCTAGGGCAGTCTCTAAGTATAAGTGGTAGTGGGAAATGCACTAGAATGGGGATCAGAAGACTTGAATGGACTCAATCTCATAGTTGAGCTATCTCAGGCAACTCACTTCATTTTTCTGAGCTTCACTTTCTTCATCCATAAAAGGGTAGATTAAATGACCTTTTACCGGTTTTACCATCACATGATCCGGGTTTTGTTTTCTTTTGAGATATCTTATATCCATAAAGAAGAATTCACTTTTCTATACATTTATTCCTAGATTCAGTTTTTTATTATTCTTTGGAAAAGAAAAGGATATGTATAAAAATAATGGGTTTGATTCTGGGACCAAATCAGAAAAAAATCCTGAAAAGTGAGGTAGCAGCTAAAGGCAATCCCCTTCAGCTTCTCTTTCACTCTGGAGCTGCTCATAGCCAGCACTCAAGAGCCCAGAAAAACAGGACCTGTTTACAAAAAAGCCTAACCCTTCCTATGGTCATGGTAGAAAGGATAACTTTTATATAGAAATGACATTTCTTTAAGGCAGAGCAAGGAGTTTCTAGGTAACTGATGATACAATTTACCTCTGTTTCTATTTGTATTCTTATACATTAAGTTTAATTGTGTTTTGTCCTGGGCTGGAAGTGATTTGGGGTTTGGGATGCAGAAATCACTGAAAATTGGTGATAACCAATCTGGATCACCAAGTCAGCAACCACTACATGCTTAAAACATTATTTTCGGTAGGGAAGCCTCACATAATAGATTATGTGTCAAAGACCATGAGACCAAGGTCATTAAAGATCATGGGAACCTAAAGGATATCTACTCTGGGGTATACCACAGACCTGAAAATGCAGAGAAAGATTCTGAATTCTAATATTTCTTCTTCTAACTTGTTATATGACCTGGGATTTTTCCTTACCTATAAAATGAAGAGATTGAACTATATGCATTATTTGAAGTCCTTTCCAAAAATAATGTTCTGTATTTTAATATTGATTTATGAATTTGCCCAAATTAGTTAGAATTGAAATTTTACAGAATGCAAAATGCAAAAATATATCAAAATTATTTGAATGGAAATTTGCCAAGGACAGTATCATCTCTTTCAGAATAACCAGTGCCCCCTTTCCATTTATATTTGAAGAGTTTATGACCTCTTTTTTTTAGACCAACAGTTTATAAAGCTTGACCATGGTTCTATCCATGTACTTTTCAGCCATCTACTGAAATATATATATTTCAATATATACATAGAACTGAAAGGATGGTTTGCACATTATGCAAATCTTGCTTTTCTTTTTAGTATATATAATCAATTCAATATTACTTTCAAAGCCGCTCTGCTTGCTATATGATTCCTTATTTTATCTTGTATGTATTTCAAAAACATGTTTTAATGACTCCCTCTTTTTTCTTTCTTTTCTTTTTTTTTTATTTTGGGGGTTAACCCTACCTCTATGTCTCCTTTTCTCCTCACTTTACCTCTACTTCGTACATATATTCATTTGCAAAAAGGAAAATAAAACCTTTGTAACAAATGTGCATATTCAATCAAAATTAATCCTCTTACTGACTGTAACCCAAAAAATGCACATTTCAATCTGAAATTTGAATATCACATCTCCATCTGGTAGCATCATTAGCAGTTCAGTGGTTGGTTATTGCATTGATCAGAGTTCTTAAGTCCAAGTAAACATTTCCAAAAGCAAGTCATTTTTAAAAGGGGCAACTAGAAGTAGAAGAGAAATGTTTCCACGGAGCACTATTTAAGGTGCTATGTGATGTGTTTACAACATGAAAGCAAATGGGGGTTTCTCTTGCCAGCTGATTCTTGTCAAGTGTGTCAAATGGCTTTGGCACAAAGATATAAAGCAAGGCTATCTCTAGATCCCTGTGGAGAAGACACTAACTTTTTAAGCCTCTGTTTATTGGCAGATGATCCTGCATCCTTACAAGCCATTACTGCTTGTTAGGATCATTCTTCCATTTGAATGCTTGAATGGTAGAAAGGAATTTGTACCCTCTTTGGTACATTCATGCCCATATGTACTTCTTGGGGCCAAATACCTCTTCCTGACAAATAGTTCTTTATTAGTATTACTGTGAGTTATGTCATCACACAAAGGAGTAATCTGAATATTATGTGAAAATTTTAGCACATGAAGCACCCTTTTAAGTCCAAAAGCAATTCTCTTTTGGAAGACTTCAGGGATATCATCTATAAAGTAATGTTTCTGACTGAGATTTGGGCTGATCCCATAAATCAATCATTCAGAGTGTATTTACTAAGTGCCAGCTATGTGTTCGCACCATGTAAAGCACCATGGAGTTGTGGAGATGTGCAATACATAATCCCCACTCTCAAGGAGTTCATCATGTAAGAAGAGAGACAAGAATAGCATGTGTACATTGCGCCAACTGACCCTGAGTACAAACTGGAACTCATTCAGAAAAAGGCAACTGGGATAGTGAAGACACTGGAGGCCATCATGGAGAAACGCTTGGAAGAATTAGAAGAAGCAACCGAGAACTGGACATCTGGTTAAGTGTATTTATAGGGCTATCATGCAGAAGAGGAATAATTAGCCTTGGGGGATTTGTCCTTCAAGGACAGAGTAGAAGCAGTGGGAAGAAGTTGTACAGAGTCAGATTTAGGCTCAGAGTAAAGAAAAACTTCCTCATAATTACACTTTTCCAAAAAATGGAGGAAATGGGGGTAGCTTTTCCTGTGAATCCTCAAACCCAGACTAGATAGGTATTTGTTTATAGTTTAAGTTCCCTTCAGATCCTGGATGGATGAGATGGCTTCTGAAAGTCTTTGCTGCCCTTACATTTTGAATTTTTAATATAATCACATAATGAAATATACAGAACAACTTAGAAGTCCTTAAAAAAGTCCAGAAGAAAATATTAAATATATTGGCAAGAAACAGGGGACCTCTGACCATTTCTATGTGTGCTTTTCAGTAATGTTGGGGGAATCAAGGGATTGTTGTTCAGTTGTTTCAGTTGTGTCCAATTTTTTCTGACCCCATTTTGGATTTTCTCAGCAAAGGTACCAAAATGATTTATCATTCCCTTCTCCAGCTTATTTTATAGATGAGATATAGAGGCAAATATGGTTAAGTGATTTGCCCAGGGTCACACAGCTAGTGAGTGTATGAGGCCAAATTTGAATTCAGTAGATATATCTTGCATCCCAAAGCAACCAAAATGATGACAGAAATGGTAGCTATCATGGATAAATAGTTGGAAGAATTAGAAGATGAGAGATAAAGGGGAAGAGTGAGGAAGAGAAAAAGAGAGGAGGTTGTCAGACAAAGACAGAGAAAAATGGAGAGGAGAGAGAAAAGAAGGAGAGAGAGAGAGCATTTATTAGATGCTTATTATGTCCCAAGTTTTGTGCTAAATACTGGAAATACAAATAGAAGCAAATAAAACAGTCAGCTTAAGGAACTTACATTCTAAAGGGGAGCTGGAAAGATGGGGGAACCTGCCATTGAGGAGAGGGAAAGGAAATCCAGAGGAGTAAACAGGAGAGAAGGAGCCTTACAAGAAATGTAGGCTGGGATAGAACTCAACCAATTAAAAGAGGAAGAAGGCTACTGATGGAGGTTAAGGAAAAAGTGGTGGAGAAGACCAGAGAGGAAGTTTAGTCAAAAGAGAGCCATGTTCTGTTTTATTATTTCTTTATTATCTCTTCATCCTTAATTACTATTATACCTTTCTTTAATTTGGTTTCCTGGTCTGATAAATGAGGAAACTTGCAGCATTGCCTTTCCAAACACAACCTAATTTAATTGTCCTTATAAGGTAAAGAAAAAAGAGTGAGAGAGAGAAAGACAAAGAGACTGAGAGACAGAGAAAGATAGAAACAGAGAGAGACAGAGAGAGAGGGAGGGAGGGAGAGAGAAGGAGAAAGAGAAAAAGAGACAGAGACAGAGAGAAGCTTTGGGGCTATTCTAGCATCTCCTGACCACTGCCTTTTGACACCTAAAGGAGTCTGCCATCTTTATTCAGGCATTTTTCAGGACTACATTTCCCTCCCAGGCCACCTTCACAATCTGGTCCAACCCCTTGCCTTTCTCCATCAATTTTAATAGCATTGGCCTTCAACTCATTACCTAGGGCTTGCTCAAGTCTTGGGAATCTTTTATTCTTCTTTGTCCTTTATTTCCTTCATCTTTTCATTCATTTATTTTTTAAAAATTAGTAAAAAAAAAAAAAAAAACTAACTTTATACAAAGTCTTGAGCTAGATGTTAAAGGCAATATGAAATAAATAAAATTGTTGGTGCCCTTGAAACTTATAAAGAGATGCCCAGAGAAAGAACTTTGGGAGATAACTAAAAACCATTACATTGAATTCCCAATCCCTATATTTATGCCCACCTGCATTTTTTATTTCCTTCACAAGCTAATTGTACAATATTTCAGAGTCTGATTCTTTTTATACAGCAAAATAATGTTTTGGTCATGTATACTTATTGTGTATCTAATTTATATTTTAATGTATTTAACATCTACTGGTCATCCTGCCATCTAGGGGAGGGGGTGGGGGGTAAGAGGTGAAAAATTGGAACAAGAGGTTTGGCAATTGTTAACGCTGTAAAGTTATCCATGCATATAACCTGTAAATAAAAGGCTATTAAATAAAAAAAAAGAAACTTATAAAGAGAAGGCAAGAAGATAATGGGATATTGTCAGATGGGGGAAATTATTCCTGTTAATTAAGCTAAGATGGCATATGGATATTCATGAATGAAGAAGGAGTAAGAGGAGACATACATGTAGTGTCTCCTACATGTATGGGGAATTTTGTCATTGGGAGGTGGAAAATACATATTATTAAAGTGGAGAAGCAATCCAATTTAATGGGAGTATAAAGTGTCTGAAGGGAAGTAAAATGGTATACATGCAATCATCCCATCAATCAACAACTATTTGTTGAATGCCTTCTATGAGTGAGAAACTTTTCTAAATACTGAAGATGCAGGAACAATAATGAAACTCCTCTGCTCTCAAGAAGGAGATGGAATGATTGGATGGAATGGATGGAAATGATTTGTTCATTGATAAACCTATGCAAAAGTAACACAAAGTAAACTTTTTGGATGGAAGAGCACTAGCATTTAGGGAAATCAGGAAAGGCTTAATATAAAGTATGTCTCTTGAGTGGTTTGAAGGAAGGGATTATAGACATCAGAAGAGGAAGCATTCCAGTCATGGGAACAGTATAAAAAGAAACAAAAAAAAAAAAAAAAAAAGCAGAGTTAAGAGATAGAGTTGTAAATGTGAGAAAAACAGGAAAGAGGCCACTTTGGCTTGGCCATATGGTTTGTAAAGAAACGTAATACATAATAAGTCTAGAAAGGGAGAAAGGAGCCAAGATATGAAGCACTTTAAAAGGTAGATAGGAGAGCTCATATTTAAATCCTGGAATCTATAAAAACTAGTAGGATAATATAGAGAAGTGATATCATAGCTGAACTTTCAAAAATTATTTTGATAGCTATTTAGAAGGTGAGATTATTTCACATACAAGCCAACCTCTCAGTTCTACTGTATATATTGAAATGTCATTTTAGTTGAAGTTCAAGTTTAGAATTTAAAGAAATTTTTTCAAGTTTACTCAATAGATGATTAAAAAGTATATGGATAGGAGCATGGCCAGAATTTATCGACTACTAGTCTAAAAGAAAAGGTCATGGACTTTACAAACATATGTGGAAAGGGGGCACTAGTTGTCTTGAAGGACATGGCACTGTCCTTGGCAACTTTCTATTCACATTATTTTGGGATATTTTTGCTGTCTGTAAAACTTCAGTTCTAAATAATTTTGACAAATGCAGAAACCAACTTTAAAATGCAAACCATTAATCTTGGAAGGGTCAAATGATTTGTTTGGTTCAATCTCTTCATTATACAGATGAAAAAAAGAAGATGAAGGAATTTACTCAGTGGCATAATAACAAGTTAGAAGAAGAATAAATATTAGAATTCAGAATCTTTCCTATGGTCCAAGGGCCTCTGACACTGTGAGACACTTGAGGCAAAGATATCAATTAGGAGCCTATTTAAATAGTTCAGCTAAATGTAGATAGGAGCTTGTTGATGGCCCTGAGAAAAGAAAGGAGATCATGACAAAAGGTATTGAAAAGTAGAAATGGCAGGATTTGATAGCAAGTTGTGGTAGCAAGAGTGAAGGAGAGAAAGAAATCAGGGATAATGCCTAAGTGATAGAGATGGGTTACTGGAAAGACAGTGGTATCCTGGACAAAATATAATTAGGAAGGTTCAGAAGCAAGGGTATGGTTGGAAAGGAAAATAAGAGTTTTGATTTTGACATGGATATCTTGCTACTACAATCTATTTTTTCCTAGCAAAAGGGATGGTATAGCAAAAGCTTAGAGGCTAAGAAGGCATTACTTGTGCCATGTGTCATCTCTCTCTATAACACTGAATTGAGACATATTTATTCCCTTTGCAATAACTGTCTTTTAGGCCCCAGACATCTTTCATCTCACTATGGTCACAGTTAGTAAAGATATGACAAAGGTTTTGAACCCAGCTTTTTATTATAGGAAGCAGCTACTTATCTTCCTGAGTTCAAGTCTGACTTCAGAAACTTACTAGCTATGTGACCCTGATAGTTAACTCTATTTGCTTCAGTTCCTCATCTATAAAATGATCTGGGGAAGGAAATGGCAAGCCACTCCATATCTTTGCCAAGAAAATTCCAAAAGATGTCACAAAGAGTCCATCAGAACTGAAAAATGACTGAACAACAACTTCTTGACAGTTCCATATGGTATCAATCATGTTAATATACACGTAACTATTTTACAAAGTTGTAGAGGTCGCAAAAATTTAAAATAAGTTCACTGGTAACATCATGTTGCTTTTTAGTTAGAATTTACCTTTCTTTTTTGGAAATTTTGTTCAGTAGGCCAGATGAAAGATGTCTGGGGCCTAAAAGACAGTTATTGCAAAGTGGTTTAATATTTCTTGAGTCTCACTTTCTGTCAAATGGAAATAATAATGGCACATATATGACAGGTTTGTTGAGAGAATCAAATGAAGTAGGCATATCTGTAAATCTTAAAATACTATTTAAAATGCCAGGTATCATTATGGTTGAGATATGTTGAAGGGAGGGGAATTGTGTGCTTTATTTCATTCAGTAAACTGAAAGTACTTCAGATGGTTTCATAGCATAATAAAGCACTGGGATATATAGAATATTCCTTTTATGGATAAAGAAGTTGACTTATAGGGATGGTAGGGAATGATCCAAGTTTTTAGGAAGTCAATAGCAGAACCATAAGACCCTTAATCTTCTAATTTCTAATCCAGCACTAAGACCAGTGAGCAGGACTCTGAGGGCTCACAATTCCCTGTGGAATGAGGGGACTAGGTTTAATACAGGAGAAAGAAAACCATTACTTCCCCTGAACCACCCTCTTGCTATTTCAACTTTCTGAGTTGTATGCTGTGCCCAAAGAGGTATGGCTGGGATGTCACCAAGGATAGAAATACACTTATTCTTATGAAAGTCACCAGAAATTATAATCAGAAGTCACAAATTCCTCTGTCAGACACTGCTTTGGGTTGACTCCAGGGAAGAAACATTGAAGCAAGAGAAAAATCTTCCACCTTCACTTCTCAAGAAGAGTTGCCAAGATTCTTTCAGAAGGAAAATTTATCGGAATGAGGTTCTCCAGTTGTCACTCTTCATGGCCAAAATAAATTACTTGTCCCTCTTCACAGAGTAAATCCAATATATATGAATTTAGGGGTGATGCTGACTTTTGCAGCTTAGATTATGTAGATGTGACTGTTATCACAATTTGTCCTGGAACTCCTGACAGAGAGTCCTCAAGACCATTTCAGAGGGTCAATGATACCAAAATTATTTTCACAATAAAACCATGACATTATAATTTCTAATACAGAAAATATAAATAGATGTGACACATGTAAACACAAGCTCTTTGGAAGTCTTTGATAATTTTTAAGTGTAAAAAGAGGTCTAAAAATAATGACAGAAAGTTTGAGAACCATTGGTTATAAGTGATGATGATGTTTTTTATAATTATGCTGACCAAAGTGACCACTGAGGTTAAGGTCATCTTGTTAGGTTCAGCAACTCTGAGTGGAGATCACCACCACACAGAGCAATAGAAAGAACATTGGTTAGGCAATCAGAAAAGCCCTAGAGGACTTCAATTTGAAGTCTGACTCAGGCAACATGTAGTCATATGCCTCAGTTTCTACATCTATAAAGAGGGTTGAACTAGATCATCTCAAATATTCTTTCTAGCTCTAACTCTATGATCCATGTATTTTATTCATAGACGCCCTTACCAGAACAAGAAGGTCCAACTACTGGAACAGTGGGAACTTTTGAACTGATGAGTTCCAAAGATTTAGCATACCAGATGACAATTTATGATTGGGAGCTTTTCAACTGTGTACATGAGGTAATGGATCCCAATACCAAATTTTGTATTTTGGGTCATAGCTCTGGACTATAGCTACAGTTTTGTAATTCAATTTTGTGTTTTAGTTTGTGTTACATTGTATGGTCTTCTTTTCTCACCCAAACTTGACTCCCTGTGAAGAAACTGTTTTTACCTATAGATGAATACCAAATTTTAGTCCTAGAGAATTGTTTCTAAGTTCTATTACGATAAGAAAACTAAATGACAATTCTGTGAATATCGAGTACATTTAAGTCAGTTCTAAAGTCTTTGTTGCTGAAACAAGACAAAAGGGGAATAAATGAAATTCTGACTTGAGTACTTTCCTGGGTATTTAATCACACTGATGTATCTTTCTAAGTATATTCAGTCTTTAGTATCTACATTTATATGATTAACATAAATGTCACAGTGATTTTCTATGAACTTAAAATAAAGTGAAATTCTTATCAACTAAGGGAAACCCACATTTTCTACTCAGCAAGATTGTCTTGAGAAAAAAAGGGAAACCTATCTATTCCTTTTCTCTATGTAAATTAAAAAATAAACAAATACGACAACTCTGGATTTTCTTTTCCAGCTGGAGCTCATCTACCACACATTTGGAAGGCACAACTTTAAGAAGACCACTGCAAACTTGGATTTGTTCCTAAGGAGGTTTAATGAGATTCAGTTTTGGGTCGTCACTGAGATTTGCCTTTGTGCCCAACTCAGCAAGCGAGTTCAGCTCCTAAAGAAATTTATTAAGATAGCAGCCCAGTAAGTACCTTTGGCATATGCAGGAGAAATGCTCGAGCTGTGTGCCAAGCATGGAACCTGTCTGCTGCTTTCTTTAGAATTTCTCTAAGACTGCACTTATAAACCCCCCCTCCCCCAGAAGCACCTACCCTATCTTTATTTTGTGAGATACATACACAGCACTGTCGAGGGGCTTGGAGAACGGGTTTTTCCTTCAGAGAAATGCCGTTCTCACCTTTTCCTAACGCTCAACATCCCGCTCACCACCTCTGGCAGATGCACGTCTGAGCTGGTCCAGGAGCCCAGGATGGCTCCCTTTCTGCTCTCCCATTTGCCCTAAAGAAAACATCCTTGAGCAGCGGGCAGGTAGAGATGGAGATGAACGAGCCAACGTGGCACGTTGTGTCCAGGAGAGGGCACTAGAGCATACACAGAGAAACCCATGAGCTGAGGCTGACAGCATGAAATGCCCCAAAGCAAGCAAACCAATGCAAGAGAATCTCTCCCTAAAACTCAGGATAAAAATCAAGCATCTTATAAATATTCCATTTAGGAGCGCTTCATGGGAAACAATTTATTTACTGGCGGGCCAGTTAGATTTCCCTCTGACATGAATTTAATCTTCTCTTGCTATTTAGATATGCTTGACAACCCCCTGTTTACTTCCATGTTTCCAGTATCACTACAATGCTAAAAATAAATTGCTAAACGTGGTCCATGGCACTGAAAATCCTTTCCCTTCTAAATTCAAGGAGCTCTACAGCACAAAGGTTGAGAATAAAAACAACCTCCTCTGGGCTGCTTTCTGAAACTCAAAATTTGAGAGCCTGCTTAGTCTGGTTTCTAGAGAGCTAAACAAAAGAAAGCAAACTCTGAGCCATGTTTTTCCCTTTGCCAAATGTCTCAAATTATCCTGCCAAAACAGGAAGGTCAGCAAAAACTCCCACTGCGTGTAGCTCTCAGACCTGTTTTCTTGTCGTTTTCCAGCTTCGGGTTCTTTCAAGGGGGATGTAATAAAAATGTTACTAAGGAGGTGAAGAAGAATTGTACAACCCCTTGGCCTAGGAGCAAAGACCAGCCTTTTTCCAGGTGAAAAAGGCTGCCAGGGTCTCTTTTGTATTTGGTTCAAGCCTCCAAAGCATGGTGCTTATTGAAACCTGTGAACAGATAGAGCTTCCAAATCTGAAAGAGCTCATTTTCCTCTTCCCACAGTGGTGAGTGCCAATGGAAGAGAAAACACAAAAGCATTTTTACATGAAAATGGGCAAAGTCAGAAAAATATATAAATGCCTCTTATTGCTAAATTGGGCACCTACCCATTTTGGTGGGTTTTTGTAAGAAAGAAGATGGAGATTGAAAGTAAGAATGCTTTAAAAAAAAAAAAAAAAACAACATCAACATAAAACCTGAAAAAATGAAATGATTGTCAGCAGGGGAAATCATTGGGGTCTTTTTTTGCATCCTCATGTCTCTGTATAGATAGATAGGTAGATAGATAGATAGATAGATATAGATTTATCTTAAGGTGAATATATGCATATATATATATCTTAAGGTGAATATGGATTTCTTTATTAACCTCTATTACCTAAGTTGTGCTATCTTGGGCTCAACACAAAAAAGGAATCCCCTCTGACTTCAATAAATTTATTTCCCAAACTTGAAACATACCTGTTATAATAGTAACACTTTGCATTTTGCTTGTTTCTCCTCTTGCTTTTTAAAGTATTTTCACACACACACACAAAAACAAACCTATGAAGGAAGGAGGTAATGCTGTTTTCACTGAGAAAGCTTAAATAGAGAGTTTATACACCTGGCTCAGGACCCCAAAATATTTAGGGTCAGAGTTTGATGAGGGCTAATTTCAGGCTACTGATTTCTGGCCAACTAAGAATTCCATTATACTTCTGCCTCCCAAAATAAAACACCTATGGACAGACACAATGCCTGTCATGTAGTAAAAAATAATCACTCAATTCCCATTTTTTTCCATCTTGATTTTTTTCATTTTATCTCAGTTCTCTATTTATTATTCCCTCTTTCCTGCACCTGAGTGCACAGATTAGACATAAAGTGGACTTAAGGAAAGGCATTATCATTGGTCCTCGGTCTTTCCTTCCTAACAGGAAGGAAAAGGACCCATGTTGATGATCTTCCTGCTTATCCACCCTCCACACCGTCTTGGGGAGAAGGGAGGTGCCAGCACACCCAGACCAAGTAATAGACATGCTTAAACTCAGATGGAGCCTCTGAGTTCCTTCCACTTCTAACTTCTACCTCCTTCCCCCAAAGTATCTATTTGATTAATTACCTCTTCTGGCTTAAAGCACTTAGAGCCAATAAGAGGTAAACCCCTCAATCCTATCTCCCTTGTAGGATCAGTCCCATTATGCTGCACTCTTTTCTTTTTTCTTTCTCCCCCCTCCCCATTTCAGAACAGACAATTTAAGATTTACTAGAGACTGATTGTTCAGTCTGATCCCTGGCAACAGACCAAACAACTTAATTTAGCCTTTTATAAAAATGCTAATCCACATTGGGTTTAACTAAGATTTAGTCAACTTAGATAACTATTGATTTTTGGTAGAGTATTTGTCCCTAGAACAAGGGTACTACCCTCCCTTCCCACCCCCACCCCCACCCCCACAAGCTGATGTTGGAGAAGTTGAAAACTACAGTATTCTTGAGTCAAGCTAAATACCCAAATACCTGGGCTGATTGGTGACATTCTGACTAAGGATTTTGTTAATATCTTCCCCTTGTTTCTCTTCCAAATATTCAGTCATCAAACTTAAATAGACCAGCAAATAGCAAAGTGATGGGCTCAAACATTCGCTGTGTGGTCTGATGGGGGAAGGGGGCAGGGATCAGTTGATTTCACATCTATTTTCAGTAAAGTATGTATCATCTACTACTAAAAACGTCCTAGAAAATACGTGCCCAGTACATAACACATAACTCCAGCAAAACCTTTCAAGGGGACAGGTGCACTCCTTATTCACTATAGTGGGTGAAAGCAGAAGGGAGACTAATAGCTTCTCTCAGCAATTATGAGAATGAAGAATGAAGAATAACAAACAAGGATCCCTCTGCCTTCCAGACAGGGTACTAGATAGATGTGTCCATCAGTAGATTAGAAAGTCTATCCTCCCAAAGGGCATTTTATATACATTTTTAGGCTTGTTGGAGTTTTCATAAGAAATGTGTTCCAAATTTCAATTTACCATCGAACTTATTTTTTAACCCTCTCCCAAAATTCATCCATTCTTAGAATCAACTTATTATTAAATGGAATAAAAGTACTATTGAGAAGGGAAAGAAAAATGAAAAATGCTAAAGTTCATCTGTCTGAAACTATAGACAGAAACCAGGTAACAAGAATGTAACCACTCAACTGCAATTTATCTGACATATTAAATCCAGCTTTTCATTCTTTTAAGGAAAAATCAGAAAAAAATAATGATGCCATAGGCAGGATCCTACTCGTATGTGTCCCCCAGAGTTGCCTTTTACTTGAACATAACCTTCTTGTGTTTCAGCTGTAAGGAGTACAAAAATCTGAATTCCTTTTTTGCCATTGTCATGGGACTTAGTAATGTTGCTGTGAGCCGCCTGGCACTAACATGGGAGGTAAGCATTGCCTGAAATCTGATTGTCATATTTGCCTGAAGCATGAATATATATGAATACAAGAACCAGGAGTTCTTAATCTTTTTTGTGTCCCGGATTCTTTGACATTCAGGTGAAGCCTTTGGATAAAACACATTTCAAAATAAGTTTTTAAATAATTGAAGAAAATGGTAAATTTCAGATAGAGATTACTGAAAAAAAATTACAGTCATATGTGTATATACATGTGTGTATATGTATTTATTTGTTGTTTTCGTTGTTGAGTTATTTCAGTTGTGTCCAACTCTTTGTGACCCTATTCGAAGTTTTCTTGGCAAAGATAAGAGAGTGGTTTTGCCATTTCTTCATTTAACTCCTTTGACAGATGAGAAAACTGAGGCAGAGTTAAGTGACTTGCCCAAGGTCACATGGCTGGGAAGTGTCTGAAGTCAAGTTTGAGGTCTTCCTGATTCTGGGCTGTGTGTTCTATGCCCTGTACCACCTGTCTGCCATACGTGTGTGTGTGTGTGTGTGTGTGTGTGTGTACATATATTTGTATATGTGTGGACGTGTGTCCATATTCACAAATCTCCTGAAATTTTTCTGGAGATCCCTTTGGAGTTTGTGAATCCCTGGTTAAGAACTCCTAGTGTACACACAGTGAAATTTGTGTTAGAAAGAACTCTTGGGGCAGCTAGGTGACTCAGTGGACAGAGCACCAGCCGTGAAGTCAGGAGGACCTGAGTTCAAATCTGGTCTCAAACAGTTAACACTTCCTAGCTGTGTGACCCTGGGCAAGTCATTTAACCCCAATTGCTTCAGCAAAAAAAAAAAAAAGTCTTCATGGTTTGTGAGTGACAAATAAGGTAAGATACTGGGACATAGATCTTATCCCTTTTTATACTAGTTTTCCAACTATCAGAATTTGATCAAGAATTATCTTCTCACTAGGCCTCAGTCCCACCATTTATATAATGGAAATAATAATAGTTCCAGTAGGATATGGAAAGAAATTTTCAGATGTTCAAAAGAATGATAGGAGAGAAGTTTCTACTAAACACTAAGATGGGAGAAGTGTTTTTAACCAAGGTATACATCCAGCTATTGAGGGAATGATCTGTGAGGAAACCAGCCTGGGACCTGCTGTGAACTATATGTCTTAGCTATCTTGCAGATCTATATTATTTGAAGAAAGGACAACTGGCCAAAACTTAATATTCAGTTGAATTTGACAAACATTTATTAAGTCAATATATGTTCATTGTATGTTGTACATTTATATAATTAAAGAAATACTCTTCTTACAGGCAACAATTCAGAAATAGATTTCCACTCCAAGTTGAAACATTCAAAAATTAGAGATAGAGATAGGTGACAGATAAACAGAGCGCTGATTGATAGATAAGAGACAGAGACAAAGATAAAAAGAAAGAGACAAATTCAGAGAGACAGAGATAGAGACAGAGACAAAGACAGAGGAGACAGAGACAGAATTTACTCTCTGACAAATATTGAGTTAAGCTCTCTGGATTCAAAGTCAAGCAAGCAATATAGAATCTAAATGACAAAAGAAGAAGATGGAGGAGGGAGAGAAGATACAGAAGGGGCAGTTGAAGACAAACCTGAAAGTTGCCCATGCAGACTGTCCTGAATAATCCTTCCATTGCCCTTACACTACCATCCCCAGCTCTCCTATATGCTTTAGTTGCTTTCTGATCATGCTGTCCCAATTCCTTCTTTCTTGAGTTTCTCTGTATAAGCAAGGCAGGTGTGGCGCACATCAGCTCATCTCCTGAATATAGGAGTGAGAGAATTAGTGAGGCCTGCATGTCATGAAGCTGTATCAGCTTCCATCTGGCAAAGGAACTGAGTTAAGCTACAAGTAAATAAAGCAATAAAGTCATCTTGCAATTTCCTCTGCCTTTTTTCAGAAGGCTTATGGGGGCCATTAAAGACACCACTAGGGACAAGTTTGGATTGCAGCAAGCCCAGGAGACCCTTTTGGGTAGGCAGCTATAGGACTGTGTATTTTAGTAATTCATCTGCCCCTTCAGTCACCATTTTTCCTCCCGGAGGCTGTTCTAGAACAATGGTTCTCAAAGTATGACCCAGAGAATCCTGGGGGTCTCTGAAACCCTTTCAGAGGATCTACAAATTCAAAATTAGTTTTTTTCTATTGTGATAAATATCTGTAACCCCACATAAATATCTATAACCCCACATAAGATTTCTTTAGACAGATATTCAATAATCTTTAATAGTATAAAGATAATGAGAAGAAAAATTTAAGTACCACTGATCTAGAGCAGGTCCAAGGAAGTTAAGGAACTCTGCAGGAAGACCAGAATTGAACTAAATAACCAAAAGCAGGTACCTCAGATTTGTGTAATGGAGCCCTCTGACAGTGTAGTGAATCCTGTGGACCCTTCTCAGAATGATGTTTTTAAATGCATTAAATAAAATGTTTTACAATTATAAAGGAGACTGAAATTGAAATTTAAATACAGTTATCAAAGTTTAAAAACAAAAAACAAATTCACAGACCTCAGGTTAAAAACTGCCCTATAGCTTGTCAAGGACCATGCTAACTATGGATAGGGGACTTTCTGCAAATGTCAACACTGTGGTGATGAGGATAGAGGAGCCAGTCACCCCAGTCTCCCCTATTCACCTGGAAGGAATTGCAAACGTCAGGACTAATGCCTGACCAGGGCAGAACCAAGCACAATAGGAGCAGATGACTCATCTTATTCCAGTGGGAGCAAGAAAAGTTTACACCATTTAAGCCAAAAGAGATTCTTGTCTCACCTTTGGTAAAACTCTATCTTATGATGAAACGCAGCTAAGTAAACATCTTTGCTTCATTTCTCTTAAAAATGCTTGAATTCATATAGATTCTTGAGTTTAATCACATAGACCTATGATCCTATTGTGGACCGACACTCACTGGGAATTATAAGCATGGTCTCTGTCTCATGAAATATATAATGCTATAGGGGACACATGATATGTGCATATGAAATTCTTAGAAAACCAGACAGCATACAATGAAAATACAAAGCCATGTAGTCTGGACAATATGTGGAGAAAAAATATAGTGCTATTCCTCACTTACCTACAAGCATGTAAAAACGTCTCTGACATACAAAAACCTAAGAGGCTAAAATACAATCAACTAAGAGTTCATTACATGCCTACCTGTGTGCAAGACCATGACTTAGAAGCTGAGGATACAAAGATTGAACAAGAATTTCCTTCTTCAAGGAACTTACATTTTACTGGGAAGAATATGACTGATAAATAAATAATTACATATGTTTATTTGGAGGATGATGAAGAAGATAATAACAACTAAAGAGATAAGGGAAGGTTCTAGTTTTTTTTTTTCAGATAGTTTTTATCACATTTCTTCTCCCTCATCTCCAACATCCCAATTCCCTATCCCCAATCCCTGCTTCTCAGTTTTCCTATAATCTAGGTTTAGAAAAAGATGTTCAGTGACAGGACTATTAGGGAAAGGTGACAGATAAGAAGTAAACCTTAATTGCTATTCCTACCTTCCCTTTCCCTCTGCCTTCCTTACTTCCCTCCAGCTCTAGGAATGGTTTCATAGATTGGAAATCTCTATCCTACTTCTTGCTTCTTGGCCCTACCTCTGAAAAAATTCTTGACATGCTAGTTGAACCTGTTGAACTTGAAAAAACTATTTATGCTACTTTGATCTCTCTTTATAGGAATTTGATTCATAGCCTAACAGAATTCTAGAGCTAGAGAGTATCTAGATGCTGTCTACTCAATTCACCTCATTTCCTAATACAGAGCCAGAGAGGAAAGGTAGAATTTGAATCTAGATCTTCTCATTCTAGAGCCAATGCTTCTTTTTTTTTCCCTTCTATCACCACCTCCCTCTTTGGAGTCAGTTAAATTCTACAAACATTTCTTAAGCATCTGCTTTATACAAAACACAGTGTTAAATGTTAAGGATATAAAAGTAAGAATGAAAAAAACCCGGCCTAAAGGAGCTTATATTCTTCTGAGGAGGGAGAAGACACAAGGAGTCCTTTTTTTCTTCCCATTATGTTTTCCAATAAAAGCAAAAGGCATGGTCTTTTCTAGAATAAACTTTATATTATTTGTTTAGCAGTGAAAAGAAAAATCCTGGGAAACCATGTTTGCTACATGGGCAAGCGTTAAGGGAAGAGTAGTGACATTGTGCATATTCTGTAGTAGATCAGAAGAGGAAAGAACTCCTGGTTGGAAATTAAAGGTAGCCATAAGGGAAAGAAAAATAGAGCTTAACTCCTCAGAGTTCAAGGAAGCAAAGAAAAGTGCTTCTCTCTGATTTTTCCTAAATTTAACTTGTTTGAATATAGTTATCTGCTTGGTTTCTTCCCAGCAGACTACAAGTTCCTTAGGGCAGGGATTATCTTTTCCTTTCTTTAGATTTTTAGTGCTTAGTTCAGTGCCTGGCACTCAGCAGGCACTTAATAAATGTTTATTGACTGATTAGGTGACTGGGAAGGTAGCCTGGGGCAAAAGAATGTCTTTGGAGGGTTTCTACATAAAAGTAGAAATCTACCACCCAGTGCCCTCTCCTCTTCAATTTCTGCCCCATCTCTTACCTCATCCCTCATCCTGGCCCTGCTACTTGTATCCCTGCCCCAAATGACAGAAGTCATCACAGATGGCTTGAAGCTGGGAAGGTTGTTCCTCCATACCCCTTCCTATAAAACAGGGATAAGGAACTGCCATAGGAAAAGGGATAAGAATGGATTCTTACTCTCAGAACAGCAATAAGAGAAAAATGTTGACATCCCAAGTTGTAACCCAGAATAGTAGATGCTATGCCATTTTAGCACTTGAGTGCTTCAGTGAATCTACAAACTCAATGATTTCAGTATTCAGTGAATATCTTAATTTATCTGTGCCTTTTTCATCTTTTGCAATACTTATCCATGTTCAACCATAGATCCTCCAAAGAGGATACTATTTACTACCTTTTAGTTTTTTTTCTTTCAAACATTTCATAGATACCAGTAATAGTTGCCAGTGATTATTCCTTCCTATTATATTCCTGACCTACTTCCTTGTCTTTCTATAACTTCTCAAATGATATCCCTTTTGCCACTTTTTGTATGAAGACCATCACTGGAAATGTGCTTCAGCATACTTGAACATAAAATATGTTTTTCTATTGTCTTCTGGGGATGTTATTTTTTAGGAAAATGTTCTACTTGTGTCAGTCTACAGAATGATACTGTTATAAACATCATTTGATATGATGTATTTAAAGTAAGTTTTAAATCACAAAGTTCCAGATGAGTTAAATGAGCTTTTGTAGATTGTAGATTGGGCTGGAAGCCTAAACATCGTGTCTAATTGATTCTGTGGGAAAATATAGCACAAATTCCAAATAATCCATTTACAAGCAAACATTAGAAATCAACTACGTATAAGTTTCTAGTTAGTTATTTTTCAGTCGTGTCTTACTTTTATGACCCCACTTGAGGTTTTCTTGACAAAGTTACTAGAATTTTGCAGATGAAGAAACCAAGACAACCAGGGTCAAGTGACTTGCACAAAGTGACATAGCTAGTAAATGTCAGGTTTTAACTCAGGTAGATGAGTCTTCCTGACTTCAAACCTAATCTTCTAGCCATTCATAAATTGGGCAGTGCTTAAATAGATAAGACAGAGATCAATATAAAATGACATACTTAGGGGACTTTTACAATAGGGGTCTTAAATTTAACTCAAAGTGGGTCACAAAGAGGTAGATAAGATTGGGTTAGAATAGAGTGGAGAGACAGTTAGGGGAGAGTTTTTACAGATAGATGGTGACAATATAAGTAGTAAATGACCGGATGACACTACTGAGACTAATGGAAATGATAGCATCATCAAGTGTTGATTTTCTGTGCTAATGAAGAGAAGGGGTAAATATAATATAATATAATGAATCATCTTTTATATTTGGCCATGGAATGTAATATGAGACATATGCTGGATTTGAGAAACACATTCAACTTCATTCACATTAGATGTTCCCCTTTACCAACTCAGTGCCCCCACTTGACTTAGCTCTATAGCATAGAAACCAACTGGATGATGAGGGAAAAGTCCATTAATCAATTAATTCATTTATGAATAATTAAACACTTATATATTACTTAAAACCCTCTGGAACTCGGGAATTCAAACTAAGAACTCTTATCCCAAAATTCTCTGAACCAGAAACCACAGTTCTTAACCATATTCTTTTGAAGTAATAAAATCAAAATCTGTCCTCAAAATGAAGATTTAGGGAAAAGAATCTATGGTACCTAAAGCACATTTAGTTTAAAAAAAAGATTCTTGAGTCTTTCAAAAGAGATTTTGCAACTGGTTCAGATTTGGGGTGAGAAGAGAAAAGCTATTCATGTATAATATAAAAATTTAATGAAATTCAGGACATATTTATCAAAGGTGAAATTTACCCAGGAAGAAAAAGAAATTGAATACCTCTGACATCCAGGACATTGACAATCCCATTAATGATGCATGAGAGAAAAGACAAATCATAAAGCTCATCGTGAGATGAGAACACCATTCTTAATTTGGAGATCTTCAGAAGTAGGGAAAGCATTTGCTCAGTTTTACTAAAAACCTATCACTTATCAGAATGGTGGACAATGGACTGAACAATGAATAACAATCCTAGTCTTTTTATTTTAGAATGTGGTTTTGATTCACAAATTAAAATGAGAAAAAAAATTAAGAAATCATTGGGACAGTTAACTTCTATACAGCCTGCAACCAGATAAATCAGGCAGTTGAATCTATTCCATTGTGAGAAACACAAAATAATCTAGGGAAGGCAAAGTGATAGCGTAGCAATAACCTTGCCAATTGTACATGAGGTCAGGGTCTGGCTCTAACATTAAACACCTGTGTATCTCTGGGCAAGTCACAGTCTTCTTGAGTTTTAGTTTTCTTCTCTATAATGGGATGGAATTAGGCTAGATCTATTCCATGTTTTATTAGAGATATGTCTGGGTTTGGAGAGGGTCATGGATTCCTTTGGAATTTTGATCTCAGAATAATCTTTTTAAATGCATAAAAGTACTTATAAGTACAAAGGAAATCTCTCTCAAAATATATTCATGAACCCCTTTCATGATTCTGAGATTAAAAAAAAATAACTTTATTCTTAGATCTAAAATCCTAGTTGTGGAAATCAAGAGTTAAAAAAAAATGCCAGTCCAGTTATGACCCAGGAAAGCCATCATCTTTATGAATCATCCTGTATGGATAACAGTATTAAAAAACAGTAAGACCCAAGCATTTATAAGTTACTTTTGGTTCACCTAAGTTAAAAGACTTCTGGAAGGATGGTTTTTGTTATTCTAAATTACTTTGAAATGGAAAAACCTATTACAGTCTTTGCCTGGTTGTTTGATTAAGAGCCAGGGGTAGGCAGGGAACATTTCTTGCAGAAATGATAGGGTATCTATATATACTGAGTGTGACAAAGAGTGTTGGTATTTTGATTTTGTCAACAGAAACTTCCAAGCAAGTTCAAGAAGATCTATGCTGAATTTGAAAGCTTAATGGTAAGTGACAGTAGCCCCTTTAGTCTGTTCACTGTCTGTATTAATCCATTTGCTGATGAACTAATTTGAAGTCCTCATTGCAGAGTATTTTATCTGTCCTTGTCTGACTTTAAGAAGTTTATGATCCCATTTTAATGCTGCTAAAACAAGCATGTATGACTAATGAATTACACTCTTAGGAACCAACTTAAAGAGGACTTATGCCCCACATAAGGTCGATTTGAGTAATTAAGAAAAGCAGTGTGATATGCTTTTTTCTCCTATTGGCCATTGTATGGCTATGTCTCCAAGCTGCATTTTTCTTGCCTTAGTCAAAACCACTTTTCCCTGAGAGTTGGGATATGTTTGCAGATGAAAAATAATTGAGTGGGATTTGGCAAAAGGGTTTGGGTGGTGCCAGGAGAGACACATGTTTGGGCTAGTAGTGCAAGACAGGCAGAGGCGAATCAAGCAAGGTGTGGATAGCTTTGGAATAGGGATAAGGGCCTGTCAGTAACAGTGGGCCATATACTCTGTGCTTTTCTGAATTGTGAATTTAACTCCTGATGCAAGCAGATGGCTCCCTGTTGGACAAATAAGCCTAGTCCATCATCATGAAAATTAACAAAGAAATGGAAAGGCTGTGTGGACAATGATTTGTTTTAATACATTAATTACATTTAAAGCTGTTGTGATTTTGTGTTCGCCACCCATTTAAAAACACAAAGGATTAGACTTCTCTGAAAGTTGTCTCTTTTATCACTATTCAATACAGTATATTTGCCATTGTTTTTGTTTGTTTTCTCTTAAGGATCCATCCAGGAACCACAGGGCTTACAGGCTTACTGTTGCAAAACTGGATCCGCCTCTCATTCCCTTCATGCCCTTACTCATTAAAGGTAATCCAAATGAGAAGGTAATAAGTATCTAAGGAATCAAGGGAAGATAAAATAGAGCTCATTGGAAAAGGGGGAAGAAGGTAGCATCCTCACACCTTCTCAGGTTATTTTGTTTGTTTTTTAAGGGCTAAGAGGGTTAGGAGAAGCAGTAATCTAGGGTTTTTGAGAGTCTCCCTGGCTGAACTAAGCACTAGTTTAGAAATTTTACTAATCTCAAGTAAAGAGATTTTAAAAGTTAAACACCTGACATAAAAGAAACCATTGTTAGCCTTGTACAATCACATTATGCAAATCAGTTGGTGTAATCTAGTGCAGTGCCATTGTGCTTTCTTCCTATGACAAATTTCAATTGGTTATTAGCTTGTGGCTTTTTATTTCCATACAGATATGACATTTACTCATGAGGGGAACAAGACGTTCATTGACAATCTAGTAAACTTTGAAAAAATGGTAAGTACTCTATATAACCTCACCTCACAGGTTGGGAGAGAGTATTTCTCTCCATTCCCCCCCCCCCTCAAAAAAAAAAATTCCCTGCAACAAATTTGTATTCATTCTAATAAAAGAAGTAATTTTCTCATATGCTGTTATGTAGAAACTCTAGGAAGTTATACATAAAGGATTTTGAAAGATTTGGCGCAGAATGACTCCCATTTTATTCTGTCAGTTCTTTTTTGTGGAGCTGAATTGTATTTTTGTGGCCACAGGCTGCTGGCTTTTATGCTCCTTGCTTCTCCTGGGGCCGCCTGTTGCTCTAATGTAGAAACGCGACAGACTGACTTCCATGTTGTTGTTTTTGCCACAAGGTTTGTGGAACTAGCCTGCTCCAGGGCCACAGGGAAATGTTTATCTGCCTAACCTGACTTTGCTGCACAAAAGTAGACAACAGACAAATTCTGCAAATAAATTTTCACTGGAATATTATACTTAGTGGGCACAGTTTATACCAATCAGTGTCACTCAGGGAGGGGGAGGAAAATTTTAAAACCTTCCAAGTAGAGGGTCTATCTGTTTCTAAAAAAGCAGGCTTCAGATTTGTATTCTTTGGATAAAGCAAGACTAAAGTCATAGTCAGGATGGAGCACTGCATAGAGCCACCTTGGAAGCAGGAAGATCTAGTTTGAAGCTCTGTCTCAGAGTGATCTCAGCTGAGTTATTTAACCTCTCAGTGCCCCAACTTACTATCTAAGACTGTAATTTGCTACCTTAGATTTGAAGCTATACGAGAGTTGCTATTAGGCATTCAGAGTGGAGGGAATTCCTACACCAATGTGGGTGCGTCCAGCTCCCCAAAAAGGAAAAAAAGGGCACAAGAACATGACTTCTATTCCTATAGGTTGGATGTGAGTAATGGCATATATGTTCTACTAAATCTTTTATGGATTATGTAATGTAAATAAAAGACCATAATGCCATGACACCTTTATTGTTTTCCAAGCTCATATAAATATGATAATATTTATTGAAGCACTGTCATATTTTCTGGAAAGTTTAGTTTATGGTGCCATATGATACTACATAATTTAGGAAAAATTTTTATGTATAAATTTATATATGTTTGATTAAATTTTCCACAGTATTTGGGGTGATTGTAGGGTGTTGTGGAGGCCAAAGGGATTAAATTACTTGTCCAGGATCACACAATTAGTAAGTGTCTGAGGCTTAATTTGAATACAGGTCCTTCTGACTTAAGGCCAGGTGCTCTATTCTCTCTGGCATCTAGCTGTTCTTACAGTTTTTTAAATTGAGTTCATATCAAGTTAAATTTCCTATTAGGGGAGCAATTGCTTATCTGTTATCTATAAAACTTGGATTCACCATGGATCTAAAGGATATTTGACCCCTTCATTTTTTTATATAAAGTAAACCTCAACCATCAAAACCTTCTGGAAAGAAATTGTTCTAGATAGCCAAGTTTCCACATAGCTGAGAGTTTATTCCATTAAGTACCAAGTCATAGTTTATTTTTACCCTTTGGGATGGAAATCTTTCTAAAACATATTAAGCATTTTCTTCTCTGTTTCATAAGTAAGTATATAAGGAATGGAACATAATCTTTTCTTGATGACTTTAAGATATTATTAACATCAATTATTTTTCCATGTAAGAGCTTCAAGTATGGAAGATATCCAAGAAAGCTCATTCAGTCTTAAATAGGATTAAAAGAAGTATAGGGTCCATAAATAGGAAAGTGACTATCATACTGTCCTCTGCCCTGGTCAGACAGCATCTGAAATATTAGACTTGTGATGAACACCATATCTAAGCAATAATATTGATAAGTTGGAGGGCATCCAGAGGAGAGCTTCTCAGTTGATGCCATCGGAGGAGCAATTAAAATAACTGGATAGTTAGACATGGAAAATGAAGACTTAGAAAGAAGAATGAATGCTGTATTTTAAGTCATCATATAGTTGAAGAACTAGATTTGGTCTACTCATTCCCAGACGGCAGAATATAGAACAGTGCACCACTCGACTCTAAAAAAAGATGAGTTTGACTTGATGAAAGGAAAAGCTTCCTAATAGTTAAAGCTAAGCAAAAGTTGAATAGTTGCCTGCAGAGGTAGTGACTTCCCTGTCACTGGAGTTCCTTCATTGATCAAGGTTTCATGAATACATGTGGACAATGCTGTAGAATTTATAATTATTGTCCAGGAGTGAGATTAACTAGCTAGCTTCTAAGTTCCCTTCCAGTTGTGAGACTCTGTGACTATTTGTCTCTATTTTTAAATGTCTCCAATTTTCAAATTATTTGTGTCTACTTTTTGTAGTTTTTCCTCTTCTTTCTGGCTATTCAACCTGTTTTCTTACACTTACCACATCACAGGAAAACATTGGAAACCCTATAGTAATTCTAGATGAGTCAGCACTGTTGAGTTTTAGGAATCAGCCAAGCATAGATTATAACCATGAAAAGAAAATCAACCATTGCTCAGTAAAGGCTTTCTGAATTTTGAGTGTCTTGGAAAATAGAGTATATGCTTAGACTTTTAGAAGATAATTTGCTCCTGAAGTCAAGTTCTTCATCTATACTTCTTATCAAAGGTGATGTGCAATGGTTGCTTTTATTCTTTCTGCTGTTTGAATCACAATTGAGCACCAAGGTCGGCAATTTTCACATATTTCTTGCACATTTTAAAATATTGTGCCAATTTAAAAGACAAATAAAATAGTTTCTTAGAAATAGAAATATAAAAAGCTTCTTAGAAGTCTAAATATACAAATATTTAAAAGCTGGATACATTCATTTAATATTTTTCTCATCAGAAAGGATATCTGCATTTGGATTCTTCATCATCAACATCATCATTATCATTATCATTATCATAGCTAGTATTTAAGATTTGCAAAATAACTTGCAACTTAAAAAAATTCTATCATCTTCACAAACAACCCTAGGAAGTAGATATTATTATCCACATTTTATAGATGAGGAAAGATAGAACTTTAGGGATGACCAGGATCACACAGCTGGTGAGTGTGTAAGGCATAATTTGAACTCAAAGTTGCACATCTGAAAAGGCAAAAAAAAACAAAAAACAAATTGGCACATCTGTCAAAATCTGACATGACTTTTGGCAGCTGTCTAAGCCAAGATATTGTCTGGAGATGGAATTCAACAAATGCAACAACTATTAAGCATAAGTTGGAGTTAGAATAATTGGAGGTGTACTCCTATGCTGACACAGCATCCATATTGTTGGCAAGTCAGTTAAACCTCTGGATTTGGACTAGATGGCCTCCAAGGACCTTTCCAGCTCTAAGTCTGTGACCCAATGAACCTTCACGAAACATACTGTGCCAGCTGCCATGGAGTCCATTATCATCATGGGGAATGAATGACTTGGATAATGCTACGGATACATGAGAAAGCAGGACAATGTAAAACCAGCTGCTGGAAAAAGCCCAAACGAGGGTCTTGGAATTTTCAGGATTCCTGAGGTCTCCAGCTGCAAATAATGATCTAAAATGTTGAGCTGAGTGACAGAATGAGGTTGTCTGATGAGTGACATTTATACAGGGCTTTAAGGTTTGCAAAGAACATCACATCCATGCTCTCACCATAACCTCATGCTAGCATGTGCCTGTGAGCTGTGAGAAGCCTTAGAGGTTAATACCCTTCATTTTACAGATGAAGAAAGGCTCGACTGAGGCAGGTTTCAAACTTCACATTCCTGACTCCAAATCTAGAATCCTAGCCTTCATATGATGCTCTTTTCCCCTCCCAGGAGTTGAGATATGCTATAGAATGAACAAGGCCTTGTACGTTTGGATTCTTTCTTTTAAAAAGTATATGACATGTTAATCACCAGCCACTCATCCACCAAAGTAAAATGCACTGACTTCTGTTCAAACATGATTAAGGGAGTACAATCCATTCTCAATGCTGATAATAATAATGACAATGATGACAATAATAATATTTATATAGCACCTTCTATGTGCCAGGAACTGTGCTAACTGTTTTGCAAATATCTCATTTTATTCTCATGACAACTCTGGGAGATGAGTGGTACTATTATCCCCATTTTACTGTTGAGGAAACTGAGGCAAAAAATAGCAGCTAAGTGACTTGCCAGGGTCACAAAACCAGAAAATATCTGAGGTTGGATTTGGACTCAGGTCTTCCTGACTCTATCCATTGTACTGCCTACCTGCCTGGCTACCTGTCTTCATGCTGCAATATTTGTGCACCACAGGTAATAAGGTCTCTTAGTGTCAGGTATGTTCATGTCAGATTAAAGCACATTTTGCCACACACAGATAACCCTTCCAAATTTCCATCTATGAGTCTTTCATGGGAAAAGTGTATCTGTTTTTGGAATGGCCTTTTCATAAATTGGGTGGCCCAGAAAGAAGGAATGGAAATCCCTAAAGGCATTTCACATCAGACTTCTCTCCAGAAACCAGGCATTCTGCCCCTAGCATCCGTCCCACATGGAGGAATCACTTGCTCACAAATTCTCTCAGCCATCACCTTCTATGGCATCACATACTCTATTTGCAGAAGAAAGCCCTTTCCTCCTCAAGTACATCACAATAATGTATTAGGGAGACTAATATGATCAGTTGTTCTTAGAGTCTGGGTGGCTATAACTCCAGAAGTTACACCTACACAGGGAGCTGGAGTTAGTAGGACATTCAAGGACCCAGGTTGCTTTCCGTGGAGTGGAGCACATTAGCAGGAGATCACTTTGCCAGCACTCCCCCCTCCCAACAAATCCAGCTTTTTATTGAGCCCCTCCACCCTTGAGGTGTGAAATGAGGATTAGGGAATTTGTTGCATATTGGTTTTCAGGTTTTGTGGATAGGAACAAAAGAGAATTCACACTCTGATCCTTATGCAAAAAAAAGGGGGCAGACATTCTTTCATTTTTTTTTTTTGGAACATAAAGGGGTATTCGAAAAGTGTTTGAATAAAGCCCTTAGTAGCTTTCTATGGCATCCATGAATATTTATAACATTTAGGAGCCTAGACTAGGAATGGATTAGCAGATAATGTGTTGGCCTGCTGCCACCATACCAGGCTGCATAAAGCTGAAAGGGTATTGTCGCATATATATAGCATGCTGATAGTCACAGTTGCTACTGTATTATGTGCTTGGTTCTATTTCAGACATACCCATATTTATTTATTTATATCATTTTTAAACTAATAGTTTTATTTGGCATGAGAAGTGTGGTGCAAACTTCTAAAATGCATCATCTCTCCTTGAACGAAAAAGAATGTTTTGAACAATTATTTTTTGCTTTGCAAATTGTAACTGAAATCCAACCCTTCTGCTATGCCAGAGAGTAGAGAAATAAATGATCCTACCTTCTCAGCCCCACTGTACCACTGTTCTCAATCTACAAGAAAAAAACTATAAAATTATTTATGAAGTTTACTCTTTGTAGTAAATAAAGCAGTCTAAATTCAGATCTTACAAATGCTTTAAATCAAATCAAGACATATTTATTGAGTGTCTGTTCTAATCAAAGCACTCTCCAAAGATGTCCATGTGAGTCATGCCTTGAGGTTCCTTCCTGCCTCAAGAAGATCATGATCTAGTTGCTGAGACAAAACATAATAAAAGTGGGGGAAACAAATTGAATAACCATGACATATACATCAGAATTTAGCAATCCTATTAAAAACATTTAAGTGGTTTCTATGTGTAACAAATAATAGATAACAAGGATACACACACACACACACACACACACACACACACGATTCTTGTCCAGCCAAACTTCTCCTGGCCTTACTAGAAAGAAAGCTCTTTGAGGGCAGGGATTGTCTTTGTATGACATCCTATACAAATACCTAGCATTGTATCTTATGCATTAAATATTTGCAATAGAGAGCTGATTTCATCCTATAGCTGATAATAACTCCAAGCCTCTAGGCTCATTGTTTAGAATGAGTGTAAATAGCAATTATTTTATGTTCAGTTCAGAAACTCTCTAGGGTTTTTCCTTCCCAAATTGAGATCTTTGTAATGTAAATTGTATAATCTTTTGTCTCATTTCTAACCTAACCCATAATCATTTGAACTGAGACCTTAATTAAGAAAGGTCAAGGTTACCCAATGCATCCTGGGTCATCATCAGTCTACCTTGGTCTTGCCACTGCACTTTCACATCTGGAGGAGAGAGAGTGAGACTGATGACTTTGCACAAATCTGCCTCACTTAAAGTCAATCCAATGGCAAGTCAAACATCACCCTCATGATGTCATTGGTCCTCTTTGAGAACAAAAAAATCTGAGGCAGACATGTTTAAATGGCTTGCCCAGGGTTATACAACTAGTGCCTGAGGGCATATTGAAACTCAGATTTCCCTGACTCTAGGCCAGGGGCTCTATCTATCCCCTGAGCTACCTAGCTGCCCAGTGATCTGAATGATGATCTAGAAAATGAGACGGAAGGAAGATAGGAGAACCAGAAGAGAGGAGAATCCTGAAAGCTTAGAAGAGAATATTTAGGAGAACAGAGTGAGTTTGAGAAAAAGCCATTGGATTTGGTAACTAAGAGAACATTAGTTACTTTGGGAAGAGCAGTTTTGATAGAAGATAAGGTTGAAAGTTATTAATTTGAGAGTGAGAGGAGAGAAAGTGAAGGGGTCTATTGTATCGATTCTATAAGGTAAGGAGTTTATGTTCAAAGGGCAGAGGAGATACAAGATGACTGAAGGGATGAAAGGATCAAGTGAGGATTTTTTAAGGATAGAGGAAATGGGGGCATGTTTGTAGGCTATGAGAAATGAACGAGTAGAGAGGGGGTGAGTGCTAGAGTGCGGTGACAATAAGCTGAAGGAGATGGCATGGAAGGGGATCGCTTGAACAAGTAGGTCAGCTGGGTAAGGAGAAAGGCCACTTCATAATGTTTCACAGGCCAAGGAGAGAGTGGCTGAACGCACTTGAGTGATGGGAGATGTGAAGAGGAGGGAAGAGAGAGCTCACAGCGAATGGCCTTTTTTGGGTAAAATATGAGGTAGAATTCTCAGCTGAGAGACTGTGGGGTGGAAGAACCATAAGACGTTGAAAAGGGTTTATGAAAAGCTTTGGAAGAGCCTCTAGGGAGTGGGATGGTGAATTGATAAGGGAGACGTAGTAGGGCAGCCTGGTAACAGTGAAGGCCCAGTGGAGATTTTATGTAACAAGTTTTTAGCACATCAAGTCATAATGGTCAAGTGTTTCTGTATCTTTGTTCAGCAGTACATGCATAGGAGGGAAGGTGGAAAGTAATGGGAGCGATCCAAGGCTGGGGCTTCTATGAGAATAATCAGGGGTAAGAGGACAGGTGTTCAAGACAGGTTCATCAAAGGGTCAAGATGGAGAGAAGATGCTACAAGAGATGGCCTGGGGGAAAGTTGAGGAGTCAAGGGATTGTATGTATAGATGAAGACTAGATTATATAAGAGAAAGCAGAGAGAGGTGGACAGCTAATACATTATTTATATAAGTACTTAATAAATGCTTGTTGGTGTGTGAGGATTTCTGAGCCTTAAAGCTGGTCGCAAGCAGAGATACATGGCAATAGAGACACATCAGGAAGTGCTGGATAGAATGCTGGCCTCGGTCAGAAAGAAAAATAGCCATCAATTTGAAATGTGAAATCCCCAAAGGACAGCCTCTTGTATGATTTTCTGGCCAAACTCTGGATTTGCTCGTGGAATATGACAGCATTCATTTCAGTAGGCACTGGAAGGTAAAGCTTTTATATTTTTTTTTCACTTTTCAATTGCCCAGAATCACAGGCACTTGCTGCATGTGCTTGTGGAGACCATCCCTTTTTGGCAAGGATGAGAAGTCTTGGGTAATGCTGCTTGGCTCTGTCCCCATCTTGCTAGTTAGGTCATGAAATCTGCATACTTTTAACCTCAGTTACTTCCAAAATAAATGTTAATAGCAGCTCGCTGTTTGCCTAACATGAGGATCAGAGAGCTGAAAAATATTGCTGAAGTTCCATGGTACAGTGGAGAGAGCTAAACTTTTGGAGTCAGACCTGGGTGCAAGACTTGTCTTCCCTACTTACTACCAATGCAAATCACTTAACCTGCCTGGACCTCCTGCTTCTCAACTATAAAATGAAGAGGTTGCATTAGATTTCTAAGGCCCTTTCAGCTCCAGATTGCTGGCCCTATATTTCAACTCTTTAGCCCAAATTTATTCCGATGAATTTTGAGGGAAAGAGTTATCTGCCAATGATTGGAGAACTACCTAACCTTAAAATGTTAAGTCCAGTCCTTCTTCTGCATGATAAAACCCCCACCAGGGTTATGTGTTTTTTGAAGAGACATTGGCAGAGTTCATTTGCTCCAAACCAGGTTACATCCCATTGACAGTACTGTGCTGACCTAATGAAGCAAAGAAATAGACCCCCGTGCAAAAGCAAGGTTTGAATTTTAAAGATGTAACTAAAGTTATCTTTGAGTGCAATTAAAAAGAATATATCAAAATTAAAACCATTGTTAAAATTAATCAAAGATTTAGAAAGGTAGAACCAAACTCTCGAGCTGAAAATTACTGATTTAAACAATTGTTCTCACATTTTAAACTACATAATGAGGTAAAAATTACGAAGCCTCAGAGCATAGCTCTAAAGAGTAGTCTAAAACTGAAGTCAGAATGAAATGTTTTAGCTTTCAAAACTAAAAAGCAGAACAATTACTTCCTACAAAATGGTATAGGAAGAGGTTTCTGACCCCTGCTAATTGTTTTATTATTCTTCAGAGGGGAATACAGGCAGCATTTCCCAGGGTTTCCAGTAATTACACTCCATTCAATATCAGAAGAATTACAATAATTCTGCATGGAATATACTTGTGCCCTTCAGATGCAAAGCCTTTGGAGAAGTGGAAAAAACAACTTAAAGTAAATTAGCATGAAAATTATCATAGTTACTGTTTATTTGAGGGCTCTATATATCAGAGGCTAATTATACATTGTATGCCGCATTTTCTTGAATGTATTTGTAATATATTTCTCATGCTGACCAAAAGATGTATTAGTTTCAGGATCTTTTATAAAAGTACACTTGAACTTTACCATTTCTGCCTTTGTCCATGAGAAAATATCTGAGCTTGGATAGTTCAGACTTATGTCACTTAATACTTACCAATGTCCTTAGAATAGCAGTAGTCACCAAGATCTTATGTGTATTCTTTTTAATATAAAAAATTGGGAATCTTCTATGAATCATTTTCATCTTGTATGAATTGATTTTTTTGAAGACCATTGAGTCTCTCTCAAATTCATTTTCTATAGTCTGGTAAGGCGAGAGGCCAGGGGGAGGTGTAGGGGGTAGGGGGAACACGGCAGCTCCAGAGCTTGAGAGTCACTTTCCCTGTGTGGAGTCTTATCAATTTTCTTGCTATTGTTAAAGTTAATTCACCATCTCTATGGAGCCACCTTTAGAATATAAGCAGCTAAAACCTCGTTGAAAAAGCACACAAAGACTGAGGAGTCCTCACTAATGTTAAAATGCCATGTTAAAAAAAAACCTCATAATAATATTCTCTATTATGGAATGATGTTTACATACATACATATATATATAATACCTATATTTTGTATATATATATATATACATATATATATATATACACACATTTATATGTGTGTCTGTTTTTAAAAAAGAATTTAAACTAGGAAGAAATGAAAACAAAAAATTTCCTTCCAATCATCTGAATTTAACCAAAGACTTTAAAAAGAATTAATATCAACCTTGAAACATACTTTAACCTAGAAGGCATTAGACTTGAAAGTTCAGTAAATCACACATCAGTGTGGAGCAGCACATTAGAGGTAGAATGTTTTTATAGCTAGAGAGAGATTGACTGAATTTGTGATTTCATTGTTATAGGGAACTCCCAAGTGATCAAACTCAGTCTACCCATGCAACTTAGAATCTTAGCACTAAGAGGTTAAGCAATTTGGCCACAATTACTCAGCCCACATGTGTCCAAGCAGGATTTGAACCCAGGTATTTCTAGCTTCAAAGTTATCTGTCCACTAGTCTATACTACCTGTTACCCACATCTACAATCAACCTATCTACCTTACTGCCTACTTATCTACCTACCTACTTATCTACCTACCTTCCTTTAGATCAGCTTAACTACAAAAGAGAATCCATTGCTTGTTTTTGTTCATCTGACTCACAGCTATAAAGCTACTCAAGGGGATATAAAAGAAGTGTTTGGTGGGTCTCTGCTGGTCAAAAGTCTCATAACAAGTTGATTGAAACTAGAAATTGAACAAGTCATTAATGAACTCCCTAGGGAAAAATCTCCAGGGCCAGATGGATTCACAAGTGAATTCTACCAAACATTTAAAGAACAATTAATTCCAATACTATGTAAACTACTTGGAAAAATAGGTAAAGAAGGAGTATTGCCAAATTCCTTCTATGATGCAAATTTAGTACTGGTAACTTAAACCAGGAAGAGCCAAAACAGGGAAAGAAAATTACAGAACAATCTCCCTAATGAATATTGACACAAAAATTTTAAATAAAATATTAGCAAAGAGATTATAGCAATCTATCAGCAGCATAATATGTATGATTTACTCCAAGAATGCAGGGCTGATTCAATATCAGGAAAACTATTACCATAATCAACCTTATCAATAACAAAATCAACAGAAATCATTTGATAATTCAATAGATTCAGAAAAGGCTTTTGGCAAAATATAGTACCCATTCCTATTAAAAACACTATAGAGCAGAAGAATAAAGGAAACTGTCCTTAAAATAATAAGCAGTATCTATCCAAAACCAACAACAAGCATTATTTGTAATGGAGAGAAGCTGGACACATTCCCAATAAGATCCGGGGTGAAATGAAACGAGAATGCCCATTATCACTATTATTGACACTGTACTAGAAATGTTGATTAGCAAAAAGAAACTAAAGGAATTAGAATAGGCAATAAAGAAATAAAACTATTAATCTTTGTAGATGATATTATGATATACTTAGAGAATCCTAGAAAATCATCAAAAATCTACTCGAAACAATTAACAGCTTTAGCAAAGTTGCAGCATATAAAATAAACTCCCATAAATCATCAGCATTTCTATATATCACTGACAAAGCCCATCAGCAAAAAATAGAAAGAGAAATTCCATTTAAAATGACTGTAAACAAAATAAAATACTTGGCATCTACCTGCCAAGACAAACCCAAGAACTCTATGAACATAATTACAAGTTGATTTGAAACTGTCAAGAGTAAGTAAAACAAATTGTTTTAGCACTTTCTAGAAGACTATAGCACTTCAAGAAGGGCTCAAAATTTTGGGTTTTTTAGTGCTTGTCCCATTATACCCAGGACTGAACTGTTACTACTAATTTTTCTGCAAAATATTTTAAAGTATGGCCTAGATCTCAGAATGAAAGAATGAGAGGAGTTTACTAAATGATCACAATATTATTTTAATAAATATCATGAAGCGTGCCAAAGTATAGTTGTTGGGGTTTTTTTTAAACTTCTGGACATGAAAATCAGAAGCCGTGAGTTTGAATCTTGCCTGTTATTTCCTATCTATGAGATCCTAGGCAAGCCATTGACCTAAGAATGGTAATTCCCTGTTTGAAAAATTGAGGTAGTGTGGGGTTGGATGAACCAGGGAGTCTCTAAAGACCATTCAAATTATAAATCTATTATCCTGTCAGTCAAATAACGGGAATCTTTTAGTCACTTTCTGTAAGAAGTCAAAGAGAAAGATCAGTCTATTGATTGAGATAACTGATATCTTTGAGATGCCTCATTGCTGTCTATTCGGTCTTCTTTCTGCTATCTCATCACCTTGATTCTTGGTGAAGGAGCAATTTGCAAATATCCCAGCTAGAAAATTCCCAAGAATGGGCTGGCTCCTCTGCAAAAAGTTCCCAGTTCCATAAACTTTATATCTGTTATTTTCCTTTGATAGTATTTAGAACTTGGTGGAATAGAAGACAAATGCTAGATTTGCAATAGGAAGGTAGGAAATAACAGGCAAGATTCAAACCCAGAGCTTCTGATTCCATGTTCATCACTTAAAAAACCAACTATGGTAACTTTGGCATTTTTCATGATGCTTTTATTTATTAAAATAGTGTTGCTTTCATTTGGTTCAAATACTGCTTTAGGTACTAGATGAGTGACCTTTCAATAAGTTACTTAAACTCTCTTAGCCTTGGTTTCCTGATCTATAATATGGAGATAATAATATTGCTTGCTTCCCAGGGTTGTTATGAGGATGAAATAAGATAATATATATGAAGTGTTTTTCAAATCTTACAATGCTATGCAGGTTTAAGCTATCTTAAAACTTTATTAAGACTTTTGGAAAACCATGTATAAATGCTATTCATCATCATCATTATGTTATCAATCTTCTATTATATTTATTTACTTATTTTTAAAATTCATTTTTAAAACATTTGAGTTCCCAGTTGTCTCCTTCATTATCCATTGAGAAGGCAAGCAATATGATATCAATTATACATGTGAAATCATGCAAAACGTATTTCCATAATAGCCATGTTACCAAAAAAAAGCAAGAAAAACAAAGTAGAAAAATTATGCTTCAATTTGCATTCAGAGTTTATCAATTTTCCTTTTGAGGTAGATAGCATTTTTCATCATTAATCCTTTAGAATTATCTTGGATCATTGTATTGATCAAAGAAGCTAAGTCTTACATAGATAATCATCATTACAATCTTGTATTGTGCACAATGTTCTGGTTTTGCTCACTTCACTTTGCATTTTAGTATTACTATTAATCAAAGACAGGGAAACAATTACAAAAACAAACTAGCTGATATTAGTTGCTATAATATCAGGTAGGCAAATAGATTTTTAAAAAATCTCTTAAAGTTTCAATAGCCTTTCCTGAAGAGAATCTTACAAATAGCTTCAGTTAGGTAACTTACAGAAAAATGAACCAAAATTAGGGACAAGATTTTCAATTTATACTTTCACTCAAATCTCTAATGTTTTTTTTTTTTTTTTAAAAACATTTTTTTGTTTGTTTTATGTGTTTTCTAAGCTGGGGCCCACTGGCACAGACCTGTGACCATTATTAATCTATATGACTTCTCAAGGCAATGACTTCCCAAGATGATTGAAGAGGGCCCCTAGTTGTCTTCATAATTTCTAAACTGCTTTTTGGCTCTAAATGCTACTATTCTATGAGCCAATCATCCCATATCCTCATTTTCCAACCATCAGTCTACCAGCCAGTATTTTTCTGTAAAGTTCTTTTTTAAAGTTTTGTAAAGTTCTGTAAAGTTCAGAATTTTACTTCTTAAAAAAACTGTTCATTTTACAAAACTAATTCTTTCTTGATCCTGTGCCTTACTTCCCTCTTGATGTTTCACTTGCTCACAGCCTCGTTTAGATTGGGAAATACTAGTCTATATCTCAGCATAAAACCTTCTGTAATCCCCATGTGAAGGATCAGCTTTAGAGCTTCAGCCATTGACCCTGAAGTTCCATATTTCAGCAGATGTCATCATACCTGCTGCAGGCCACAAGCAAAAGAATCAAGAGGAGGAAACAGAATGTTCTCCCACATCCTCTTTTGGTGTCTTTATTTTTGAACTCTTGTTCCCAGCTCCTCCCAGATGCCCTGGCTACAAAGGACCTTTCCTAACCTATGACTAAAGTTCTCCATCCAGGCGTTCTCTCCCTGAGAAGTGACCCCTCACCACACTCCTTATCAAAACTTGAGTGTCTCACTCTGAAATGAGCTGCCCTCAACCAACTATTAGAAAGACTTTGATCAGCTCCTTCCACATATAGTGTCCGTAGCTTCAAGGAGTTCAATGTACTACTCCTGTCAGGTGTGTTTGCAGTAAAGAGCAATGGCCATAATTCCTCAACAAAAAGAAATGGGAGAATTTCTGGCATTGGATCAGAGAAGTGGAAAAGATTACTTCTTTGGGATGGGGAAGATTATCACTTATAAATACATACGAAGTCATCTTTTCTAATCTATAACTGAACTCTGTAACACCCTCCAAAGTAATCATTCTCTTGATATTTAAACATCTCTTCTCTCCTTGCTCTCCCTCCAGAGAAGAGAACTTTCTATCTCCCAAGTGATAGCTCTAATTTTCTCTTTTTAATTAACATAAAATTGTATTTTCATAACTTTCAATTATTGCTTTTTTAAGGTAAGTCTATTAGTTCTTGTCCAACTTTAGCATACAATCTCCTATGCTTCCCATGTCTGTAATGCTCTCCCTTTTCATCTCTACCTCTTAACATCATTAGCTTTTTTCAAGATTCAGCCCCAAATCCAGCTTCCATTCAAACTCTTTTCTTCATCCCAAATTTTCCTCCATCCCCTTTCCTCTTCCTCCATTCCATTTATAGGTATACTCTCTTTCTCTGTAAATCACTTTCTATATGCCTTGTATAGACTAGCTTCAATGCCTATCACTTAATTGAAAATGCATCACTTTTCCAAAGTTCCTAATGATTTTTCCATTGCTATATCTGATAGCTTTTTCTTAGCTTTTTTGATTTCTTTGGAGCATTTGACAAAGTTGTCCATTCTTTTCCTCCTAGAAATTAAACCTTTCTTGGTTTTCATGATGCTGTTTCCTAATTTTCTACCTATTTGACAGCATCTACTTTGCCTCCTTTGCTGATTCATTATCCATAGGGGACTTCCTAACAATCATGTACCCTATAGTTCTGTCCTAGGTCCTCGTATGTTCTCTTGACACTCTTCCCTTGGTGATCTCCTCAATTTCATGAGTTTAATTATTATCTCTCTTGATGACATATTTATTTTGTACATTTTAATTGTATTTATTTGAATACAACTTGTCTCCTTAACAGAATAGAATGTAAGTTATTGAAAGGAGGGATTGTTCTATTTTTATCTTAGCATCTCCAGGGCCTGGTATTTAACATTTTTCAAAGTGAGCAAGGTCAGGATAAATTTTAGTTGAGTTAACAAAAGGTTAAGACTTCCATGTAGAAGTTGATTTTGTGAGACCATGTTCAGGTTCTTCTCTTAAGACATGCTTTTTTGGTCTAATCCAGTTCTAGGGAAATTGTCAGATGGTTAAATATGATCACCTAGGAACCCTGAAGGGGACATGAAAGCTCATCAATAGCAGCGTGGAATTGTTATTATTGTCCAGTTGTTTTGCAGTCATGTCTGACTCTTCCTGACCCCATTTGGAATTTTTCTTGGCACAGATACTAGAGTACTTTGCTATCTCCTTCTCTAGCTCGTTTTGGTTAAGTGACTAGCTAGGAAGTATCTGAGGCCAGATTTGAACTCAGGAAGATGAGTTTTCCTGACTTTCAGACTCAGCACTGAGCTATCTAACTGTCCATAGTAAAGTACAGCTCCAAGAATAGTGATGTTGGGGCTTTTTTTTCCTTTGCTTATTTTATCAAATAAAAGTGGGGAGGAGGTAAAACACAGGTGTAGAATGAGTTTAGAACTACTCCTCAACATCTCACCTAACAAATTAGAATTTATCATCTTTGTGGAATTTTAGTTTTTTTCCCTAAAGTAATGTAACTTGAATCAATATTATTTCTAAATTATTTCTGAGAAGCCTCTGGGTCATATACATTATAAAAGGTATGATTGCTCATCACATCAACTATAGCTGCAATAAATAATGGTTGTTTTCTTGGCAGATTCTATCACTTGCTATACTGATGTGATTTTTCCCCCTTCTTTTTAGCGCATGATTGCTAACACGGTCAGAACGGTGAGGTACTGCAGGAGCCAGCCTTTCAGTAAGTCATACACTACATACTTTCTCGATGGCATGACTATGTTTTTAATAAGAATATTAATAAAGCTCAAGATGCCAGATAACTTGGTGACTATATCAACATTATACTTCAAACTCCCAGAGGACTTAAAGGCCTGTTGGATTTAGGGCTTTCCTTTGCATTTAGGTTATTGTAAAACTAAATAGGAAAAATAGGAAAACTATTCTAAGAATGAATTTAAACAGGGGTAGGGGGGAGGAGAGAATAATTTAAGAATACTATTCTGATGTTCCTCACATGGCCTTTGATGTTACATAGAAAAAGATTATGCCAAGCTTGCCCAGCTAATCCAGCCTTATCCCAGCTCTTCCTCTGACTCATTGTTTGATGTTGGGTAATTCACTTAAACCTTTTATGACTCAGTTCCATCATTTATAAACAGGAGAAGATAATATATATCATCGGTCCAGGAGCGTTGTGAGAATTAATTAATGTTTGTGATATATTTGCAAAAAGTACTATGCAAAGAAACAGTATTTTTTTGTTCCTTATATTCACCAGATGGGTTTAATTTTTGTAAAGTGCCAGAGTAATTGGCACAATAAAATGCATGAACAGAATCACAATAATGTGGTGTCACTGAATTTAGCCTGGAGCACCATGTTATCTTGGCACCTTGCTCCTAGCTTTGATGTAGGTCCTGAGTAGGTGGGTTGCTAGATAGGTGGGTGAGAGAAATCTGCCACCCTTCAACTGGGCTGGAGAAGGGAGGAGGTGTACTTTGTGGTATGTTGTGATTGTTGACTTTATTTCATTAGTCATTTTTAGAAATTTGGATATTAACCCATAATTAATATGTCATAGAAGTGACTCTATACGTCTACTTGGTGCCATCCTCTCTGATAAATGCTATGAATTGTAGTTGCCTTTATAGACATAAAGACTGTCATTATCACTAAGCATTACTATGATTTTTGTCCCTGTGATACATCACAATAAATATAACTAACATTTGTGTGATGCTTTATAGTTTACAGAGCAGTTCACATATGTTATTTCATTTGTTCTTCACAGTAGCCCTGTGAGGTAAATGCTATAAATATAACCCCCATTTTATAAATGAGGAAATTGAGACACAGAGTGATTAACCTGTGTCAGAGGTAGCTCTGAGGGCTTTCTTCCTCCAAGTCCAGTCTCTAATCACCAGGCAATATTGCATCTCTATCCTAATAGATATCACCTGGGGAAGAGTTGTTTCTTTTCTTCTCAGGACTTCAGCTGTCCTAGGGTCACTTAAGATGCTGATGTTCTATTAACCTATTTTTATTTTAGACTCACTGCTTGAGGAGAGAAGGAACTAGGGAAAAAATAAGGGTTAGTGTGGCAAAGATCGACACTACTGGGGAACTGGGAGATTGGGAAGGGCAGGTAAATACCATCTCTAAAGACAGATGCCCTTGGAGTCCCTATTATGTGCTTCCCCATGAGAATAGACTAAATAGGTCAGAGGAGTCACCAAACTATTGCACTCAGATTCTGTCCGGGTCTGGGAGAGACTGGCATTCCTTAAGGAATAGTAATTAGATAATGAAAAAAGAGGCACCACTAGAAGTACCTCTGACAGAGTTCCATAGACCTTCCTGTAAATATACCCTGCATGAAGGAGAGGGTGGGCCCTAGGGATCTGCACATTTGCATTCTGCTACATTTTCTCCAAGAGGAGAAGAAAAACCAGTTTGTAAAATAATGTGTACTGCATTTGTTGAAGTTATCCATAACTGCTGGTAAACAACAGCTGCTCAGCTCTGAAGTCAACAATCTATAGATAAAGCTATAGGAATAGAGTTATAAACATTGCAACACTATGGACAATGTAATTACAGTATATTGTACGGGGAGGGTATATTGCCAGCAAAAAGAGATGAAATTAAACTCAATGTGTTCCTCGCTCAGTCCAGTGAGGGATTAATTCTGGATGATTGGTATCCTGATGAGTTTCTTCTTATCCAAGTAAGGGCTTCTGAATCTCTGTTCAGCCCTAAATGCTCTCCTTCATCCGTTTTGCAAAAGGTGCATTCCCTTTGCTTTTGGGAATAGTGAGAAGAAAGGGAGGAAGCATCTGTGTGTGTGTGTGAGAGAGAGACAGACAGACAGACAGAGAGACAGAGAGAGAAAGATACAGAAAGAGAGAGAGAGAGAGAGAGAGAGAGAGAGAGAGAGAGAGAGAGAGAGAGAGAGAGAGAGAGAGAGAGAGAGAGAGAGAGAGAGAAAGAGAGAGAGAGAGAGAGGAGAGGAAAAGAGAGGGTTTACAAAAGGCAGCATGGCATAGGGGAAAGAGCCTGAACTAAGATGCATAGCCCTGGCTCTACCACTAATCCACCTTGTGACCTTGGACACAAGTGACAGCTTCTGTGGGCCTCTAATAAATATAAAAGTGTTGGACTAGGTGATCCTTTAGATTTCCTTCCCCTACGGTACTATAAACCTGGAATTCTGGAGTCCTACCATAGAGTAGTGGAGCACCCTCTGAAATACCGGGCCTCAGCTGGGTCAGGGAATGTTGTTTAGCAGGAAGAGTGGCGTCAACCTTCTGGATTGGGGCTTTATTTTTTCAAATAGAGAAGAGTGGTATAATAAAAAGAGACTTAACTATGAAAGACTCAGAACCACAACGCAGTGTCATTACCTACCAGCTGTTTTTTTTACTTTGGTCAGCTTGTGGAGCCTCAATTTCTTCATCAGTAAAATGAGAATGATGTTTGACTGCCTACTTCACAGGGATGTAAGAAAGGAGATTTATAAACCACAATAAAATCTAAGCTTCTTTTACGTACAGAGGCCTCAATAAAGTGAAAACAGGTACTTTTATATAATGAGGGAAGTGAACATTTGGTATCATGAATCCAGCCACTCCAGGAGTGGCATTAGAACAAAAGTAAATATTTCAGTTTTGCAGGCAGGTCGTACAAGCAAGAGAGGAAATTGCTCCTTCAAACTCAGGGCTTACTTCTTTAACCTTGGCCCAAATGAAAATTAAAAACATTAGTCAGTAAACAGTAAAATCCACAGCTAGCAGAGGTTAGATTAATTCTTATCTAGAAAAGAAAGGCTTCAAGTTAGATTGATAAAAGAAGGAAAAAGACAAATCAGTAAATTTTAGAATGTTATCAATGTTAGATGTGCCCTCAGAGAGTTGATGTGATATTCACTCTGGCAAGATGCTAGGGAAAACATCAAATGAGGAAGTTTGAAAAAGGAAGAGAAAATCATTAGAAGAAATTACTTTTAATGTCTCCTATTAAATATTAATAAGTTAAAATAGTATAGTGATTATCATTAAAAGATAAATTGATCACTTTAATATTGACCATGAAAATAGTACAGTAGCAACTTGTCAGGGGCTACGGGTACATTGAAAGATTTGTTGACTCCCAGCATTAAAGTCAGTAAATAGTTGAAAAGAATAAAGTCATTTGATATTAAATAGGTTGACTATGTAATAACCTGTGCTCTTTTCCTGTGTCATCAGATCCTGACGCAGCCCTTGCTAATAAGAACCATCAGGACATCCGGGGCTATGTCCGACAATTAAACGTGATTGACAACCAGAGAACATTATCCCAGATGTCACACAGATTAGAGCCTCGCCGAGCATGAAGATTTAAAGGGACTAAAACAATGGTTCATTTCCGGTCCACAATCTGCCTAAAAAAAAATGCTATTTCTATTACAACTGTACTGCCATATGGAACTTTATGAAACAAACAAAATATTAGTGAAAACAATCCCTGGGCGCTGCCCAGCACACCAGCTACATGGCAATGAAGACAATGTGACATTGTGGAAAGAGTATTGAACTAGGTGCTGGGAGGTCTGGGTTCTAGTCTCAGCTCTGCCCCTGACTAGCTGTGTGGCTTTGGGTAGCTCAATCTCTCTGAGCCTCCGTCTCCTCATCTGTAAAATGGGGATAATAAAAGCTGTTCTGCCTACCTCACAGGGCTGTTGTGAGGATCAAAAAGACCGTGTAGGTAAAAGTGCTTCCAAGGCTCTCAACCCTATTGGAACATGAGACATTAGAAAAAGAGGAAGATATTTGGTTTGTGAAATGCTTGTAGCTTCAGGAATGCCCGGTTGGTATACAGCTTAACTCAATTTGAAGTACATCACTGTCTTTGCTGTAATATAAAAACTACAGTAAAATCCAATAGATCTATAGTCAGTGACAAGCACATGGTAAAACCCTACATGTCTCCAACACCTTTGTATAGGAGGAAGATACTGGCAGAACTGACGGGGAACGTCTCTAAGAGAGGGCAGTAGGAATAGATTCCATGGTTTTGAATCCACGAAGTGATTGTTGTTAACAAAGATCCGTGGAAGGTCAAGATAGAGTTAGGGATGATATTCTCATCCTCATGGCTTCACCTCTGAGAGAACTTGAGTTTGCATACTACTGTACAACATTGGAGCTGTTTATGTAAACTTGGAAGGACTGGTCTCTAAGTTTTTGAAGGATAACTAGAATTATATTTATGTTTACAATATAACCTTTTTAAAAAACTGACCAAATCAGGATTACATAAGAATTCGAGTACTAAGGTTGTTAAAATTGTCATAGCAAAGGTAGAAAATGACATTGAAAAAAGAGCACAATATGCACAAAACATCTTTTTTTTTTTTTCAAAATAAGAATATTTTCCTGGGCATTAAAAAACATTTTACTATAATTGCAAATTGTTGTTACTGGCAAAAAAAAATATTTTCTGGATTTAAACACTATTACAGATATCTTAATTTTCAGCAATTGTTTTGCACTTTCAGGTAGAATGTAAATAAAAGTGTTTCTTCAATTAAAGTTATAAAGTATTTATTTGCTACATAGCCAGTATTGTGCCAAAATCATTACTTTTTTATTTATTTTGTTTAGCATGTAATTGGAGTACAGGTTTTTATTTCATCTTTATAATTTGGCAGCATTTAATGTGTAGGAACCATGTGATGTATATATATATATATATATATATATATATATATATATCTTCTGTAAATAGCATTCAGGATCTTCATTAAATAAAAATGCTGGAAAATGTGCTTGCATCTTTATTTATGTTTTTTTTTTTTATGACAATTGCAGGGGATGGTCCAGATCCATGATTTCATCACTTAGAGGTTTCCTAATGAGTAATCTCTCTCAACCAAGGCAGATCAACCTGTGTTCTGCAACTTGTTATCTGAGAACCCTGAGAAGTTAGGTTATTAACCAGATTCACACAGCAAGTGTGTTTCAGGTAGTATTTGAAATGAGGCCTTCCTGATTGAGCCCAGCTCTCTATTTTCTACACCCTGCTTTCTTTCCCTACCAGTATGATGAATTGGATTTGAAAGTAGCCTCTAATGGGTATCTGCAATTGCCTTCTTTGACCCATTTGTTGAAGTTTAAAAAGGAGGTATCCACAAACACACCCCAGCTCCCCCTTTCATAAATGAACTTTAAGACAACTTGGATTCAAGACATACTTTAGGTCAGCAAACAACAGCTCACAAGGCCCCTTTCTCACATTTTCCTTTCACCAAACAAAGCTGGACACATAATATCTTTAATTTTTAAACATTTAATTAAACCAAATTGGAAAATAAATAACAAGAGGAAATCTACACTGTCCCATAGATCCCCACACTACCCACAGAGGAGAGAACAAACACCCAAGAATCTGTAGAATTCATATTGTTAAAACACTTCTCAAACCCTGAAGCTGACATTCATTGCTCTCTGCAGAGCTGTTGATGTCATTTGATGGGCTTTCTATACTAGATTTTTCCTTGAGATGACAGATCTATACCATCAGGACACCTAATAAATAGTTTATAGATTACTCCTTTGATTCTATGATAGGTCTATCATCACCCCTCCAGATGCTTAATAAAATGTTTTATGAAGAGGAAGAGATTTCCAAAGCTCTTAAAATTCCAGACTCCATGAATTAATAGAGAAAAATATCATTCATTTTGTTTTAAATTTCATGTATAGTCTGCATCAAAGACTTATTCCAGTATCCCATCCAGGAATGGAAGTAATCTTGTGTTCCTGAAAGAGATTCCATTAAACACAAACTTTGGTGAGTTCCTCCAAGTTGACATTTTTCATTGATTGATTCAGGGGTTATAGAAGGGTTGTAATTTATACCAGTGAATAGAAAATTCACAGAAATCAAATTTTAGATGCTTTACAACGTTTATAAAAGCATTTAGCATAGAAACGGGCACATAGTAGGCAATATGCTTGAGCTGGAAGGAAACTAAGAATTCCAAGAGAGAGAGCAATGAGGAGGGAGAACATTCCTTTGATTATATGTATATATTTTTGAGGCTTTGAGATTTCACTTGAACCTCATCTCATCTATATGAGATTATTATGCCTATTTTATTGAAAAATAAACTCAAACTTGGAGAAGTATGTGTCTAGGGGAGACTTCAAGCTCAAGCTGTTGCTGCCTCTAAGTCTAGCATGTGATTCATTATTATGCACAGTCAATGGGCAGCATTAGTATTTCTAGACCTTACCTTTTAAAATTTGACTCTTATCCACACTTGTCCATACTCTGGATCTTCTCTGGGCAGTTTGCTTTTTCCTAGCAGGGATTAGAAATAGAAGAGGGAAAGTACTCAGACCTCCAGGCAATAACCTGAGTATAAACTCCTCAACTTTTGAGCAAAAATAAAAATGCTTTCTGTTTATTTTACAAGTTTTGAACATGTTCAATACTTTTACAGTACTTTGGACTACAGGAAGTATAATTAGCACAAAAGTTCCTTTTATAAATAGTTTATAACAAAGGAGTCAAGCATGGAAACTGTTTGTGAGTCTCACTGAATCAGGTAAAAATGTAATTGGGAAATATTTAACAAAGTAAATAAAAATAAAATAAAACATGGATAATATATTTTAAAATTAAGTCGATATGCAGCCTGAAGGAATTCTTAGGTATGAATTAATAATCTCCTTTGCTATTTTAATTTGACACTACTGATAAATAGGGGTATTTATGTTTAAAATAAATACAATATAATAAAATTTTAGTTTATTTTAATTTTTATGTTATTTATTATTAATAATACATAAATTTACTTTTCCTTTAGTTTTCATTTCATTCAATATTCATTAAGCATCAACCATAAATAGTTATAATAGTTATATTTAATTTAGTATGAATATTACATTTTTTGAACCTGTGGTTTCTTCAGTATTGGGAACTCAAAATGAGAATTTCTTTTCTGAATGAAAATTGAACCCTATTCTGCATTAATGGACTTAGAGAACTGGTTGGGGACACTTAGGGTCTACACAGTTAGAATGTAGCAGAAGCTGGAATTTTCTTCAAGTATCTCTGTAATATACTCACTGTATCTTAAAGGTTAATAAAATTAGTAAAAACATTTCAGCAATAATAAGATTATATATAGTAACAGCAATATTGTTTTAAGAATGATTTTAAATGAATAAGTTATTTTGTCTATTTCTAATGCCCAAACTAACTATATAGGACATATAAAGAAAGCTGCTATCTGCATCCAGAAAAAGAACTGATAAATAGAAGTATGTATAGAGTGATTTTAAATATATATATGATATATATGTATGTATGTATACTTATTTGTGTCAAATGACAGCCATGAGAGGAATGGGAAGGAAAGAAAAGAAAAAGAAATTTACTTGATAATTTTATTGGATATTTGAAAGGAATAGCAAGTTGTGCATAGCAGCTTTGCTGTTTTATTTACAATCATCTTTTTTCAATATACAATGTAATGGAAATGCTTGTTTTATTCCATAAATTAAAAAAATCTTTTCAATGTAGGCATTCATTTTACTGATGATTATCATAATCTAGCCAATGTATCCAGGATATCTCATCTTCTCATAATCCTTGTCCAGGTCTGTTTATAAATCCTCTACAGAAGATGTACCCAACATATTGGAAGTTTTCAGTTTTAAATTTCCTGGATACAAGTGTAGTAATAATAATTATTATGCAAGCATGTTACAGATATATCTCATTTGATCCTCACAATAACTCTGGGAGGGAGATAACTTTACTGTTTTACAAATTTTATAATTTATATAATTTTACAAATTGTATTTTGCAATTTCACAAATTTCTTTTACAAATGAGAAAACTGAGGCAGAAAAATTTAAGGGACTTGTCCAGAACAAATATAAAAGGTCAGATTTGAACACATGGCTTTCTGATTCCAAGGCCAGAACTCTACCCACTATGTCATTTTGCTGAAAGTATAAAACATATCCAGCCCTCCTCCTTTTCTTATATGTTCTTAATAATGTTCACTTGCTTCTTTTACACAGATTATCATTGCCTATTTGGGTATTCACCATGCTTTTCTAATACCTTTCAGGTTTCTTGCTGTTTTGATTCTTTTGAAATAATAATAGCTAATTATCTTAACAGTTTCTAAGAAAGAAAATGATGTTAAGAAGATAAACTTTGACAAGAAGCAACCAAAATATGAAATTCTAGTTAGCTCATGATTTGGACTAATATGGACCTACACTGCTCCCTGGCCTATATGGACAAGATAAACAACTTAATGCTCCTCAAAAAGGCACTATTTTCCAAGGAACTCTATAAAGGCAAGAGCTGTAGTTAATATTTAAAGCTTGCAAATGAAAGAAAATAAAATCAAGGTCCTACAGACTCATAAGAAAAATAATGAATTTAACTAGAAGGAGGAAGAAGAAAAAATGTTTTTTTTTTTTTTTTAACCAAATGCAACTATAGAAAATGGTCCATCCAAGCAGTTAATATCCCTGCTTTGCAAGGTCACTGGCAGCCTGAAGAGGAGTTAAGCTTTTTCCGGCAATTTCTGATAATCATGTAGCTGAAATTGGCTTCTTCTCAGTTAAATGACATTTCCTTTTGAAGATCTGAATGTAGATCAGTGACTATCAGTGAGAGAAAATTAAAACAAGCATAATTCTCATTTCATTTTGTACTTATAATAAAAATAAAATGTACAATATCAGGCCAGGAGGCTCATTGCAGTAAAAATGAATCCTTATGGTAAAGTGTTTCATTTTTATCCATTTAAATATATATATATTTTGGCTGAGACAGTTGGGGTTAAGTGACTTGCCCAGGATCACACAACTAGGAAGTATTAAGTGTCTGAGGCCAGATTTGAACTCAAGTCCTCCTGACTTCAGGGCTGGTACTCTATCAGCTGCGCCACCGAGCTGCCCCTGAAATACTTTTTTGAATAAGCAATTTTTTTCTAGTTATACATAAAAGCATGTCATGAATTGGATAGACAAGTCACAATATTCCTAATATTCTCAAAACTGAGAAAAAAGCTTTAACTTAAACTCATTTATCAGTTACCTTTTAATGTATATGTCTTTTGTCTTCTTAAATAAATTATAAGTTTCATGAGCACTGAGAATTTTGTACCTCATGTCCTTTTGTACAGAGTCCCTAATATCCCTTTAGGATCCCTCACCTTTCTTTAACCATCAAGTGCCCAACAGTTGGCTGTGTTGATTTGTAGGCTAAGTTTCTCTTGTCTCACTCCTTCAGACTTGGTCTCCCACCCTCCAGAGTTGTCTACAGGAGGAGTCACAGATATTCAATTCCCTCCTGCCTTGCTCACTAAAACTATCTCCTAAACCAGAAAGAAGAAAAGGAATCAATAAAGGAAATAAGAAACGTCGCTCTCAGAGAAGGCAGGGAAAAAATCAGAACAGTTAAAACATAAAAATCAAGATGACAAAGAAAATCAGGGGAAAGAGGAAAGCCAACAGTGACAAGACCTGCAAAAAGGGTCAAGGATAAGGAGAGCTGAGAAAAGGCAATTGTATCTAGCAAATGAGGAGGCCACTGGTGGCCCCTAAGAGAGCTATTTCAATAGAATGCTACCAACTGAAACCAGATTCCAAGAGATTAGAGATAAGTGGAGGTCAAAAAATCACAGGGCTCAATGTCCCAGGAAATCCCACTCATGGCACCCAGTCAGTTATGTGACATTACACAAGTCACTTAATTTCTCCAAGCATTAGTCAAATCGTTTTTAAAATGGAAATAATGACAATTGCTCAATAAACCTTACATGGCTTTTGTGAGTGTCAACTGAAAGAGTTCATGGATACATATTCCTTCAAGATAGCACCTTCAATGTTCCATTCATGGGCTATCCTAAACACAGTGATATGTTTTCGAATGAATGGGGTCAGAAAAGGTCTCAGTTGAAATCCCTTCTGTGACACTCACTAGCTATGCAACTTTGGACAAAACACCCAACTTTTTATTTTATAGAGATTCCTATCTCATAGAGCTGATGAGAAGATTCAGTGAGATAAGGTATGAAAAGTTGTCTGCAAATGTCATACTTAAACATACACACACATATAACCTCACACACACAACCACACAAATGGTGCCCCTAAGGTCCTGGTGAAGTTAAGCTTTATTAACTTAATGATTATAAATTATTAATTCACATTTTTAAAAATATACTTATATATGGCTTATATATATATATATCTATATGTAGAAAGAACTTGTACATATGCTTATATACATATACATCTGTATATATATCTATCTATATATAGATAGATAGATAGATATATACACATACACATATGTGTCACATGTTATCCTGCAATTCATCTTCTTAGGTAGCTCTCTGCATTTTTGGCCAGGGGTCCATTAGAAGTACAACTTTTGGCCTTGGATCCTTAGAGAAAGGATTCTACTTTTCCTTTCCTTCATTCAACTGCTGCTTGAATCTTCCCTGGTCCCCTCATTGATAATGACCTTTCCTATCCCCAGTACATAATCCTTCATTTTGTAATTCCCTAAGTGGGTAATACCATGGACTTGTAACAATATAGACAATATCATATAACATTATATTAAGTGTGTCCCAAAATTCTTAGTGCATATTTAAGCTATTACACACTAAGAATTTTGCAACACCCTGGGTCCCACAGTTGGTCATCAGTGTTAATGTCTTTTCTTCTTAGTAGATGTCAACCTGATTCAGAGCACGAACTTTTGACCATGTATCTCCACCCAGTACCTAGCATACTGTTCTGCACATAATTAGTATTTAATAAATTTAAATTTAATATATCATAATAAATTTAATAAATTAGTATTTAATAAAGTGCTCATTTTGTAGGGAAAACATGCTTCTTTTTCAGGGTGCTAGGTAAGGTGGTCATAGAACAGAATTCAATTGGTTCTTACTGGTATGTCATGTTACTTTTATGTTTGTTTGTAATTCTGTTTTTACTCACCCTACTTTCATACTACAATCTACACAGGGGTCCTCAAACTACAGCTGCGGGCCAAATGCAGCAGCTGAGGACAATTATCCCCCTCACCCAGGGCTATGAAGTTTCTTTATTTAAAGGCCCACAAAACAAAGTTTTTGTTTTTACTTTAGTCCGGCCCTCCAACAGTCTGAGGGATAGTGAACTGGTCCCCTATTTAAAAAGTTTGAGAATCCCTGGTTAGGCAAATAATCTATTTCTACAGCCTGCAAAAATACGTGCAGTATTTGAGATGCTCCTTCTGAGAATGTGGCTCTTCACTATTATATCTTTCTGTATCCCCCTCTGATATTCACAATCCATTATCAAATCATTTGTATTTCTGGATTCAGAAATTAAATTGTAGGTATGAGCCCAAATATGCATTAAATTAGGGATTATTGAGTGTGGCACTATATGTGGGCCAGCCAATGTTGGGACCACGTTATTAATTACTCATTTTCAATGACAACACAAGCAAATAAATAGCATCAAGTCAACATTTAAACTGTTGTGGGAAGGGGGGGATAAGGGATAACACCAAAAGAAGCACAGTTGTTTTATAGGCTTATCAATCAGATTTCACTTATGTACTAGAAAAGAAATCCCTGAAGCAACATTATAAACTCTTTTGGGTAGCATCGGCTTAGAAATCCTTTGAACACTGGAAAAATATTACAGTTGGCGAAAAAAAACAAATAAACCAAAAAGCAGACAACTCTGCATTTTACTGGGAAGAATGAGGAGAACAATTCTGATAAGGAGTGCAAGGAATTCAGTAATGATGTTCTGAATTTGAGTGAAAGATTTTGGGGAATTACAGAGGTTTATTAATAGCTTCTATGTTAAATTTGATCCTCTGGTCTTATTTACTGTGATTATTCAAATGACAGTAAAAACTTCAATAGAGGATATCAAAACATCAGATTAAAGTTTGACATCAGAATAAAAGAAAAACCTAAATAAAAGTCATATTATTTGTGAGAAATGGGCAGAGAGGAAACTGAGAGAGGGTACATTTCAAATCTATGATTAAGAGAATATTTAAAATGACTTTTATTATGAACTTTGGGACCACCAAAAAACAAGAACATTTCAATATAGGAAGAAGAAAAAAGAGTTTTCCATGAAGTAGCAAACTTTGGCTATGTACAGATTTTCTAAAGTATAATATTTAGAGTCAATCCTCAATAGAAAAGTGACCAAAGTTATGAACAACAAGTTCTGAAAAGAATTACACAGTTTTAATAACTACATGAAAGAATATTTCAAATAAAAATGACCCGGAAGTCTCAACTCATAACCATCAAATTGGCAAAGATGACAAAGAAAAAAAATAGTCAATCTTGGAAGGAATACAGAAAGACAGACACACTAATACATTGTTGATAGAACTGTGAACAATAATTGTGGAAGACAATTGAGAATGTTGTTAATGGTCATTGGCAACAAGAAAGGCTTCACATATGAGACAGCAAAAAACTGGGGATAAAGTAGATACTTATAGACTGTGAAATAGTTAAACAAATTCTGATATGTGAATGGAATAGAACATATATACATATATGTATTGTGAATATATATGTGTGTATGTATGAATATATCAAGTTTTGGGATTCCACAAATTTTTAACTCAATTGTGTGTCTGTGAAGGTATGTTCTCTGAAAAATCAGTTGCAAAAATATCTTTTCCCTTTTCATGTTTTCTTCAGACCATCTCATATAGATATGGGAAGGAAAGTTTTGAAGACTGTAGTTCCTGATTTCTTCTTTTTTAGGGCAAAAGAAAGCTTTTTGTGGATTTTTTAAAAGTTCAACAAGTATTTATTAATTATTGTTCTATAAAATGATAGACAAAGATTAAAAGACATAGTTCTTGCCCTAAAAATATTTTTTCTTTTTTTGTACTTAATAGTGTTTTTCCAACTAAATGTGAAGATAGTTTTTAATATCTACTTTTGTAAGATTTTGAATTCCAAATTTTTCTTCTTGCTTCCTGCCCCCCCTCCCGAAGACAACAAGCAATCTGATATAGGTTATATATGTATTATCATATTAAGCATGTTTCCACATTAGTCACATTGTGAAAGAATTCTTGGAGCAAAAGGGAAAAATCATAAGAAAGGAAAAACAAAAAACAAGTAAAAATAGTGTACTTCTATTTCCATTTAGATTCCATACCTCTTTCTCTGAATGTTAATGGTATTTTCCAACAAGCCTTTTGGAATTGTCTTGAATCATTGTACTGCTAAACAGAGCAAAGTCTATCATAGTTGATCATTACATAATAATGCTGTCACTGTATACAATGTTCTCCTGATTTGGCTTATTTCATTCAGCATCAGTTCATGTAAATCTTTCCAGGTTTTTCTAAAATCCACCAGGTCATTATTTCTTATAGAACAATAGTATTCCATTACATTCATACACTCTAACTTGTTCAACCAATCCCTGATTGATATTCAACCATTTTCACAATTTACAATTTTTGCCACTCCAAAAAGAGTTGTTCTATTTTTGTACATATAGGTCCTTTTCCCTGTTTTATGATCTCTTTGGGATACAGACCTAATAGTGGTATTGCCAGATCAAAAGGTATGCCCAGTTTTCTAAAATAAATTTTCTAAAATAATAAAATAATTCTGAAATAATTCCAAACTGTTCTCCAGAATGGTTGGGTAAATTCACAACTCCACCACAATGCATTAGTGTTCCAATTTTCCTACATCTTCTCCAACAATTGCTGATTTTTTCTTAATCTCTTGTTCTTTTTCCTCTCTTTTAATCTTTGGCACAGTTGCTTTCTGAGTCAGAGAAAGGAGGGATTTGTTTTGCCTAGTTTCATTGTGTACTTCATTTTTATAGTCATGTTCAGCTCTTCATTTCCCTATATGGGATTTTCTTGGCAAAGATATCAGAGTGATTTGCCAGTTCCTTCTTCAGCTCATTTTACAGATGAGAACTGAGGCAAACAGGGTTAAATGACTTGTCCAGAGTCACACAGCTAGCAAGTGTCTGAAGCCAAATTTGAACTCATGAGTTTTCCTGATTCCACGGCCAGTTGTCTATCTACTGGACCACTTAGCTGCCCCTTTGGTTCAGTTGGAGAATTTCAAATAGAATGGAAAAAAATATTTATGAAGTTTGTACTAGATGGGACCCATGGTAACTTGGCAATGGTGACTGAAATGAGAGAGAAATGTTCCCCACCACCTGTTCCTGTTGGACCTTTCAGAGCCTCTGGGAATCTGGGTTGTTGTTGCTGTATTTGGTCCAGGGCAGAAGAGGGGAAGTTCTTGGGTCTATCTGGTTCTTTAGGCTCCTGTTGCAGGAAGACATGGTATCTGAGGAGTTTAAAAGAGATCATTCAATCTCCTGCCCCTGCCCAGCTAATTGGAAGGGGTCCTAGAGGGCCAAACTTCACACAAAATTGTCTTCCCCTCAAGTGAACTTTTTCTGTTTCACATTTCTCAACAAAATTTTCAGAGAAGCTTATACTCTCAACTGGCATTGCCCCTTACTTTCTTGTCTCTTTGCTTGGCAAGATCTTGTGTTTATTAGCTGAGGATCTTGAGACTTTCTTGTTATGGTAATGGATTTTTATCAATTAGACTTTTTCATGAAATGGTGATGATCAGTTAGACCTTTACTGATACTTAGATCCTATTTTTCAGAGTTAACAACTTTCTTAAATAGCTCAAGGTGGAGCTGTTGTAACTGAAAGTAGTTTCTTTTCATCATTAGACTTTCTTCTAATTTGGATTAATTTTTCCTTTTTGGGAGCTTTGCTCTAATGGAGCACTGATCTGATTATAAAGAGAAAACTGGCTCCCATCATAGAAAAAATGTACTTATATAGAGTAGGTACTTAATAAATGCTTCTTGCTATTTCTTCAGTTAGAGTCCATTTAATTTTTATGATGCTATTTATAATTGTTATGTCTAACACCTTTTAACTCCTGAAGAAAATATTTGTGACATATAACTGTGAAGGTAAAACCTTTGAGCATTTGAATTCAAATCTGACTATAGACACTTAGTAGATACATATATATATATATATATATATGTATGCATACACACATACACACATATATATGTATATTCTGGGAAGAATATATGTGAGTGTGTGTATAAGCATATGTATATACATGTACACATATACACACATATATGTATATTATGGGGGAGGGTATATGTGAGTGTGTATGTGTGTGTGTGTGTGTGTGTGTGTGTGTGTGTGTGTAAAACTTTCTTAGAAAGATTCTGAAGATCACCTGACAGGATAAGTTACCAGAGAGTGAAGTCCTTTCTGGAACTAAACTGCCAAGCATTCAAACTCTACTGCAGAGAGCACAGTTCTGTTGGGCTGGTCACATTGTTCAAATGCCAAATGTACACTTGCCAAAAATTTATTTTATGGAGAACTCACATAGGGCAAGTGCTCACAAGGTGGTCAGAAAAAGCAGTACAAAGGACACTCTCAAGGTCTCTCTTAAGAACTTTAGAATTAACTTTATGACATGGGAGTCATTGACACAGGACTGCTCAGCATGATGTGCCCTCCTCAGAGAAGATGCTATCTGCTGAGAAAAGCTGAACTGAATTATCTCAGAAGAAATGCAAAATGTGCAAAGTTAGAGAGTCCGGCCCAAATGTTCATAGGGACTATTTGTGTCTGATCTATGGCAAAGCACTGTGGGCTCATATTATCTGATCAGCTACAATACACTAACTTAAGTCTAACATGATTTCATTTTGGTTCTCTTTAAGAATGAAGGCCAATCAACCATGTATATGTATACATGTATATACACATATGTGTATATATCTGTTAATACATATATATTATTTTTATTTTTACATATTTATAAAATAAACATCCAGGAGGTAGTTAAAGATCTTGGGATTTATAGTACAGGTGCTTATATATGTATGTGTGTAAAGATATATGTATATATATATGTGTATATATATATGTATATATGTGTATATATATATATCAATACATATGTATATATATTCACACATGGGAAAATATAAATGCATCATTAAAAAAAAAGTTTTGTGGAGTTTTTTAAATCAAATATATACCAAGTAGATGTAAGGTAATTTGAGAGCAGGAACCATTGGGCTTCATGTAGGAAGTGATATTTGAGTTTAGATGAGAAGGAGGCTATGGTTTCTCAGAGAGGGAAGTGAGCAGGGGGCACATTCCAGATACAGAGAGAAGTCCATTTTAAAGCATGGGGGTAGGAGACAGACTGTGTTGTCTGAGAACCCAAACAGGCCAATTAAATTAGAACATAGAACACTTAAGGGAGAACAATATAAAATAAGTCTGTGAAGGGTTTTAAATGCCAAAAGTTGGATTTGGTATTTTATTCTAGAGAAAAAATGGAGCTATTGAAATTTCTAGATCTGGGAAATGACTTGGTTAGAACTCTTGGTCTGGAGCGTGGAGAATAAATTTTAATGAAGAGAAATGATGTCTGAAGACAAATTAGGAGGCTATTTCAATAGTCAAGAAAAAAAGTGGTAAGTGCCTGAAGTAGTGAAGACTTATGTGGTAGGAGAAAGAGGAATAGAGATAAGAGATAGGCTCTATTTTTTAAACTCAATAAAATTTGGCAACTAATTGTATAATGGTGAGAGCAATTCTAAAGGTATGAATCTGGCTGACTTAAATGATTTGTTCACACAGCTAAAATTAATGTCCAAGGCTGGATTTGAACTCAGGTTTTTTTTTTTTTTTTTTTTTAATAGTAGCCTGGCACTTTATTCATTTTACCATCTAACTACTGTAAAAGGGAGAAGAGAGAGGCAAATATAATTAAAAAGAATGAGAGGCTCTATTAAGAGACTTTATTTTACTATTTTTAGGATGGGAATATGTTTTTGTAGGCAGCAAAGATGGAGCCAGAATATATAAAAAGCATGAAGATGAGAGATGAGGCTGGACAACATTGAAACAAACTCTTGGGGAGAGAAGAGGAAATACGAAGAAGGGTTGAAGTCAGTGGGTTAGCCTAGTTGAATAGAGGGGTCACTTAGGGAAAAATATAGACTGAAGTCTAGGGGTTTCAGTATATAGGGAAGTGAAGAAGAAAAAGCTCATAGCAAATATCCTCTATTTTCTCAATAAACTATACAAATCTTCTGCTGAAAGAAGGATTAGACCTGGGGAGGAGTGTAACAAAATAATGGACATAAAATTGATTACATTTGAAATATATAATCAATTAGTTCATCAACAGGAGTCTTATCAGAGCTAAATTTTGATGTTTTAAATAAGATTTGGGAAGAATGTATTTCATCTTATGTCTATTGCCCAGCCTGAGCTTTGTTGGCTCCTAAGATATGCTCTTCACTGAGCCAAAAAAAAAGTTACCACCAAATTCTGCCTGACACCCAAAAAATAAAGAGAAACATTTTTCCTGAAAACATTAACTAGAAGGATGAAAAAATTGCTACATTGTATATAGCTTTTATTGTATTGTATATTGTTTTATATTGTATACAAACATTGTATATAGTTTTAAAATTTCACTAAATGGAAATAGGTATTTAGAGGCAGATAATGGGTTAGAATCTTCACTTCATCAGAGATGAAATCTTGCCATTGGGATTGTTCAATCATGTCCAATTCCTAGTGATCTCATTTGGCATTTTCTTAGCAAAGGTACTTAAGTAGTTTGCCGTTTCCTTCTCCAGCTCATTTTAAAGATGAAGAAAATGAAGCAAACAGGGTTATGATTTGCCCAGGGTCACACAGCTGGTATCTGAGGCTGGATTTGAACTCAAGAAAGTGGTCTACCTAGCTAATAAAGACTAAATAGAAGTTTATTGAGTGTTTTTTTCTTTTTGTGTGTGTGTGGAGGGGAAATGAGATGGAGGAGCAAAATTATAATTTCACTGGGATAGGAAACTTCCCTTTTGGAAAGTCACTTCACTAATGCAGATTAGTAACTCATCCATAATTTATAGTTTTAGAGGGTCAACTAGGAGACACTGGGGAATTAATTCACAAAATCACTGAGCTAAAAGTCGACTTCCCTAAAGTACATATCAAAAGCCAGATTCTATTATGCTGGGTAACCTCTTCAAATAAAGTCATATTTCACAGAACGTAATAACTTAATAAAGATCATTCTCTGGTGTCTGAGGTGGTAATGTAATGAACATTGTAGTCTCAGGTTTACCTCAGATTCATTAGAAGACATTGAGCAAGTTTCTTACCCTAATTATCGAAGCCTATGCAAGATAGGGTTGCTCCTGCTAGTTAAGAATCAGATTAGATTCTCTTTCTTTTTAGAACAGTAGAGAATACATTTAGAACATTAGAGAATACAAATTAGGAAATCAGATATGGTGGTTATAATGCAATTTAGTTAATGTGGGCTACTTTTCTTAAATCAGTGGAAGAATATCTATTGAGAAAAAAAGTCTTCATTTTCCTGTTTATAAATGGTTATGGCTTAGTGGGTAACAATAGCTCTATCTCTACTGTTGCAGTGCATTTAAAACCTAGGTGATGACTGTATTGAAAAAGAAGCCAGAGAAAATCAATAGATTATTGCTTCACTGGAGCTTACAACAGTGCTGATTAGAGAACACAAATGGATTGCATAATAGTAAAATAGCTATAAACTTGGTATGGATTTAAGCCCATGTTAAGAGCATTCTTAACCACATTGTATCTTTAGAAAACATGCATTGAAATTAGAACAGCAAATTAAATTTATTCGACCGCAAAATCTAATACATCAGAAATAGCATTTATTAATGATCTGGAAGAGGGAGCAAATAGTGTGTTAATGAAAATTGCAGATGATACTAAATTGGAAGGTGTTACAAACAACAATACAGACAGAAGTGGGCTATGAATGGACCTTAAAAAGTTAGACAACATAATGGAGAACAGATTAAGTTTTTAAATGAAAATTATTATAACTTGGAGATATTTAAATTTCTAAAAGACCAATGCACAAAAGTTTGATAGTGTTAGAGAAACATGTGCTGTGGAGGCTATATTGAAAGATACCCTAGGTCAGAAAATAGATTCAGAGATAATAATAGAATCAGCTCAAGGGAGAACCTGTACTATATGCAGACATTTTAGTCGTAGGGACAATTAAAAAAAATTGAAGGCTGGGAACATTGCTAAAATGGGCATGTAAATAAACAGAGTGAAGGAAAAAAACCTGATATGTCAATCAGTCAATCAATCAACAAACAATTATTAAGTACCCACTACATACCAGGCACTATGTTAGGTGCTATGGATATAAAGACAAAGTGAAACAATTTGCCCTCAAAGAGCTTACAGATGCAATCTAATCATTTTCCCCTGAAACTACCACCATCGTCAATCAGGCCCTCCTCTCTTCACATCTGGGTTTTTAATAATATAGTGGTAGGACTACCTACCACAAGTCTCTCCCCATTCCAGTCCACCCTGCACTGTTTTCCAAGTGATCTTAAATCCTCAATAAACCTCAGTGGCTTGCTATCATCTCCAAGATCAAATATAGAATCATCTGCTTGACATTTGAAGCCTTTTCTAACCTTTCTCTCATATTCCACTCCTTTTATACCTCCACTGTTCTCTTCTACCTGACTTCAGTCCACCCTCAACATTTTCTCTGGCTGTCCCTCATGTCTGGAATGCTCTCCTCCCTTATTTCTCCCTCCTGGCTTTCTATAAGTCCCAGATAAAATCTTATTTTCTACTAGAAGCTTCTCTAAATCCCTCTAAATTCTAATGCCTTCTCTTTGCTGATTATTTAATTTATCCTACGTATGACTTGTTTATACATAATTGTTTTCATAGACTGTGAGCTCCTTGAGATCAGAGTTTGGTTTTTGCCTTTCGTTAAATCCCTAGTGTTTAACATGATGCCTTGTAACTTAATAGGTTTAATAAATTAATTGACCAATTAATTCAGTTTATACAATAAACCACTATGAATATTTGAGGTTAAATAGCTTTTATATATAGCAGTTTACCTACATTGCTCATCTTAGCTGCACAATAGTCCAATGAGATAGGTATTACAAAGATTATTATTCTCATTGTATAGAGGAAGAAATTGAGGGTCTGGGAGCTGAACTGACTTGCTCATGGTCACCCAACTATTAGGAGTCAGATGTAGAATTTGAATTCAGATTGTTTTTAAAAGAAAATTATCTGCAATACATA